>NC_081186.1:12238133-12322191 GCF_029867415.1 Vicia villosa | reverse complement strand
CGAGGTATCTGAAATGTACTACTAATGTTGGTTTAGTCTACAGAAGATCTAAAGAGTACAACTTAGTAGGATATTATGATGTTGATTATGCTAGAGATAGAATTGAAAGAAATAGTACTTCTGGAAGTTGTCAATTTCTTTGAAGTCATCTGATCTCCTGGTACAGCAAGAAGCAAGCTACCATTGCCCTCTCTACTATAGAAGCAGAATATGTTGCTGCTGGTGGATGTAGTACACAGATGCTCTGGATGAAGAGTAAGCTAGAAGATTATCAGATATATGAGAGTAACATTCCTATCTTCTGTGATAATACTTCTGCTATATGTTTATCTAAGAATCCTATCTTACATTCCAAAGTTAAACATATTGAGATCAAACATCATTTCATTAGGGACTATGTTCAGAAGGGTGTTCTATCTTTGAAGTTTGTTGATACAGACCATCAATGGGCTGATATATTTACAAAACCCCTTGCTGAAGATAGGTTTAAGTTCATTATGAAGAATATCAGTATGGACTTATGCCCATAATGAGAAGATGAGAAGTTCTGATGTATGGATTAGTTCTGAAATGACTTTGTTTTATCTTCTTATAAGAAGTTATGATTCTGATCAATTAGAAGTTCTGATTCTGTTATTACTAACGTTTCATTATCTAAGTTGATTCAGAAGTTCTTTTAAAGCAAAACAGTTGTCACCAGCTTTCCAGATGTTGAACATGTGTTCACTCTATTTGGACAAGCACGCGTGCAGTTGAGGAGACGCCGCCCTAGGTAACTGTGCAAATCATTTCAAATATTACGTTATCTCTCCTAACGTCATTTCTCATTTAATGCAATTGATTCTATGCTTTTTTCTGTAATCATATTCATTCAAATTAACACACATTGCATTTCATTTCAAATCCATCTCTATATAAACTCATCTTCATATCCATTCATCTCTTTACATTCTCTCTCCTCATTCATTATCTCTTCCGTTCATCTCTCTCTCATTCTCTTTGTTGCATAAACCTTAGTTCTAAACCGAATCTTAGAAGTTATTCATGCTTTCATCCTCAAGCACTCAACCTAAAATGTCTTCAGCACATCTTGTTCAACGCAAATATGGTTACAGTCCTCTGAAGACCTGTTCCATTCCGTATGGTTTCAAAATCAAAGATGCAATGTTGACTCAGGATTGGTCCAGTTATTTTGAAAGATTGGTTGGACCAGTTTATCCTCTCTTGGTGATGGATTTCTGGACGTATGCAACAGTTACTCCAACTGCTATCATCTCCTTCATTCTAGGGCATGAAGTTGTTGTGATTGAGAAAATGATTAGGAAGCTCTATAGCCTTGATGATTCAGAAGGAACCACATGTGCTCTCCCTGGTAGAGTTGATTGGGAGAAAGTGGATAGGGAATTATCTGCTTTCAGATCTTCACCAAATCAAACTACTTCGTTGAAGCCTGTCTACAGAGTTTGGGCTGAAATTCTTCTAGGAACTCTTTATCATAGAAAGAGATCTATTACTGCTATGTATGTGAATCAAGATCAGAAGTATGCACTCTTCTGCATTGGAAATGGTACTAAGGTTAATCTCTCAAACATTCCATTTCAACATTTGAAGAAAAATATTGAAGAATCAAGAGATGAAGAACGCAAGAAGTATCCTGATCTCAAGAAGAACACTATTCCTCTTGCTAGAATGATCTCAGATATTCTGGTAGAGAGTGATTTGATGGATGTTCTGAGAGCTGTTGGTTCGCCCAAGTTCTTAACTGTCATTCAAGGACAAGTTCTGAATTCCTTTGATCTACAAAGGATGCTTCTGATTGAGAAGGTATCTTCTATTCCAAAAATATTTCCAGATATTCTGACCAGAAGAACTCCTATTGAGGGCTTCTCACAACTGTGCAAAGAAGAGCTTGACAAATCTGTTAAGCGTTATTTGAAGAACCGTGTCATTGCTCAATCTTCCATTGATCCTGCATGGATCAGAGGACAAACTCTTCCATCTCCGGCTGAGTTGAAGAAGAAAGAACAGAAGAAGAAAGAAAAAAGACTAAAGAGAAAAGCTTCAGAAGCAGAATCAAAGCCAGCTAAGAAGCCAAAGCTTCCCTATGATCCTCTCAAGGTACAATCCAAAGAATACCGTGAGAAGCGCATCAGGGAATCTTTTCGTGCACTTATTGCTGCTTGTTCCTCTCAGAAAAAGCCTTCAACTTCTGAACCTCAAAACGCTTTCCCCTCTTCTAACAGTTTTCAACCACCTCCTTCTACACAAATTCTGAACCCTGGACCACTAAATATCATTCCCTCAACACCTTCTGATATTCCACCTTCATCCACTTTTATCACAGATTCTACTCCTTCTCTAACCCATTCTTTACCCTCAAGAAAATCCAAACCCTACTGCCTTTTGTATCCTGACTATAAATTCACATTTAACCCTCCTGAACCATCTATTGATATATGCTTTGATCTGTTCATGCTTATGTTCTGAAAAAAGAATGGAAACCTTGAGAGCTGCTTATGACTCCAAGCTGGATCAAGCTGCTACTCGGAGAATATGGAGAATCTTTAGGAGAGATTTTCAGGTTGATGCTATGAACATCCAGAGGAGATGCGTGGCTAAAGCATCTGGTTCTTCTGGTTGTCTTTTGGAAGCTGATGATGGTAGGTACTATCATCCCATCAGAAATTGGAGATCTCTTGAGGAGAAGAAGTTTGTAGATGAGCTGGAGGATGAATCGTGTCTCACAATGGTCGTATGGAAGCCTCAGTTTCTTATTCTGACTGGAGATTTCCAGTGGTTATTCAATTGGCTTAGGGAGAATCTTTCTGAGAAGGCATCAAACATGGTTATTCTTGAGGTTGTATATCCATCAGGAGTTGCTGCTCCTGCACCTCCAAAGAATCTGGCTGCAATTCTTCAGGCTCTTGAGAATGAAGATTCTGATCTTCCTACTCCAGATTATTCTGAAGATGCTTCTATGGTAGAAGCTGATGCTGAGAAACAAAGTGCTGAGAATCATTCTGCTGGGAAACTTCCTGTTGAGGAAAATCAAGGTGATATTCTCATGATAGATGCTTCTGTTGGGCATGCTATTCCTCTGAATGATGGCTGTGAAGCTTCTTCTGGTGAACCCTCTCTTTTGGTGAAGACTATGGAGGCTCTTTAAAAGAATCAAGCTGATTTAGCTTCTCGCTTGGATAAGCATGAAGATACTCACACTGAGTTTCTCTCTTTCATGAAGAAGCAATCTGAGAGCACTTCTGAGATTCAAGGCCTTCTAGCCAAAATAGTCTCTAGGCTAGGCTAGTCGTAGTCATTTGGTCTTAGTTGTTTCTTGTTTCTTGCATTTGTTTCCTGCATATGTTTTGTATCTTCTGATATTTTTGATGAATCAATGAAACCTTCTCTTCTCTCATATTGTTTGTTTTTCATCTGAATCTTTTATGTTTTTTTGATGTTATAACAAAAAGGGGGAGAAAACGTGATAATTGATTTGATTTATTATATCAGTTGCTGGGAATAAGTCTCAACATTTCTAACAAAATTTGCAAGTTCTATGTTTTTGAGATTTTTGCAGGATTGAAGATATTCTGAAAAAGCTCAGCATGAGAAGCAAAGACATGGGGAAACGCAATCCTGTAAGGAAACATGCTCATGGAAATTGAAGCAAGCTTAGTGCTGTGAAGCTTCAAGATCAGAAGCAAGAAGGAAGAATGTTCTGATATTCTTGTGAAAGAATATGCTCTAACACATTCTTATCCCTTATATTTTCTGATATATATCATATGTTCTGATACATATTTCTTTTAAGAACAGTTTGCCCTGATACACGCTCTTTCTTAAAAGTATGTTCTGATTCATTCATGCTCTGACTTTTGTTGTCTAGTTTGTTCTAGAACATTTCAGGATGTAAAGATGCTCTGATGATGCTCTGGTACATTCAAGAATATTCTGAGACAATCAAGCATGCAATGATTCAAGAAGAAATTCAAAGCTTTGAAGCTGTCCTATGGAAGCAAGAAGCAGAAGCTCTTAATGTTCTGAAGTTCTAGGCAAATGTGAACGTCTCAACTGAAATGGAAAATACTCAGGGAAGTCTTTTATTTGTAAATTCTTCCAGAATTTATTTCAAGGGGGATTGTTAATCTCAGGGGGAGACATATACACACACACACCATGTTTATATGCTTATGCTATAACTGTGTAATTGTGTTTAGCCGTGTGATATTCTGATTGCAAATTCATATCAATTATATATGTTTTTGTCATCATCAAAAAGGGGGAGATTGTTAGAACAAGAATTGTTCTGATCAATATTCTTAGTTTTGATGATAACAATGTATATGAATTTTGCTTAAGACAATGTGGTACTCTAATCCTATGCAATTTCCATTTCAGGAAATATATAAAGAGTATGCATAAAATCAGCGCAAGAAGCACTGACTCAGAAGGTTCAGTATGCAACATCAGAACATGCTCTCGCAAGACATCAGAAGATGGTCAAGCAGAATCAGAACATCGTCTACTGAAGCATCAGAAGAACTTGAGATCAGAAGCAGAAGCTATGAAGTTCTTATGGTATCACGCTAGAAGCACTTCAAAGTCAGAAGACAAGAAGATGCTCTGCACCAAGCTGTTTGACTCTGATTAATTCAAACGTTGTATCTACAAACATCAGATCAGAAGCAAGTACAAGATGGTAGGCTACGCTGACTGACAAAAGGAACGTTAGAAGCTATTAAAGGCAACGTCAGTAAAAGCAGGAAAAGCAAGGCTCGAGGTAGTTGACAAAAGAGTGAAATATTAAATGCAATGCTGTACGGATCACGCAAAGCATTAAATGCTCCCAACGATCATCTTCTCAAAACGCCTATAAATAGTGAAGTTCTGATCAGAAGCAAGGTTACGAATTCACTAACAACTTTTCAATCTTGCTGAAACGCTGCTGAATTAAAGAGCTATCAAACTTCATCTTTAACCTCACTTCATTTTAATATCTTAGTGAGATTTTAAGCTTAGAACTTAAGAGAAATATCACAGTTGTGATTATATCTTATTAAGAAGCATTGTAATACTCTTGTAAGAATTTGTTTTACATTCATTTGTAAAAGGTTCCTAGAGTGATCAAGGTGTGATCAGAATACTCTAGAAGACTTAGAAGGTATCTAAGTGGAAAACCATTGTAATCAAGGTTGATTAGTGGATTAAATCCTCAGGTGAGGTAAATCACTCTAAGGGGGTGTAAGAGTTTTTAAAGTCACCCTTATTCAAACCCCCCCTTTCTAAGTGTTTTTCTATCCTTCAACATCATCCTTCATGGTTCTTGGTTAACATCTCTAACTTATAATTCATAGCACTTGGGGTGGAAACAATAGAGTGTAATTATCAGTAACATCCAGACATATCAAGGAATACAATAGCCAGCATCTCAATAAGCTTTTCTTCAGACCTCCATTATGATTTTGAGATGATGGATGCCATAGTCTGTACCTATAGAGGAGATTCCCTCATTTAGGTTTATGGAACAGACTTTGTTATAGCATAACACTAAATTAGTCAGATTCTTCAGAGCCATCTGACTTCCTTGATTCTAAACAACACTACCCTTTCTGGATAACTACCAGGTCAGTTAACATTCTTGACCATATTTCAATGTGGTTGAGACATAGTATTCAGCTCCAACAACTGCTATATGGTTAAGAATGAAAATACACATATCTGGTTCCTTTGATCAGAAGAAGATGCCAAATATAAGCTCATATTGATTTAAACATAAAGGATCAGAAAAGAATACCTTCACGAGTCTTCTTTAGCACCAAGCTTTTACTTCTAACCTCCTATACATTTAAGATTTGGAGTAGAAGTACATGTTAGTCGTGTCCTGATCAACTTATAATCAGATGTCTCCTCTTCCAGACCAGGAGTAGGGTCCAAACCAATGTTCTCACACAACACTAGTTTAGCACCAAAACATCTATTCTTCAGCTGGTAGTTGTATACCAGTACTAATGTCCCAACATCCGGTAGGACATCTGTTCCTCCTTCTAGAAACACTCCAGCCTTGAAATTTTCAAGGTACACACTTGCAGATGATTATGAATATCATTGATCAGTTGACATTCATCAACTCTAATTAACCATGCCATTATGAGTGGACTTAAGAGATTACTTAAGTATCTTTGACACTTAAATCAAAGTTATAATTTTCTGCCATACATTCTTTTGAATATACTTAACCCTAGAATCTTTCTTATACACATGGGGTTGCACAGAGACTATGCAGCGGAAAATAGTCATACTTTAACAGAATTCACACAATGCTTACTTCAAGTGTTAGTTGTAAGTATGGCAACTACAGATTGATTGATACTCAACCCTGCATAATGCTTGCTTCTGTACCAAGCAACAGACTAGACCTACCCAATATCCTGACCTAATAAAGTCACATTAATACAGAGGTTACCTTATCAATATCTTCACTCCCTTATGAAGGTTTTGATGTGATTCTTCCTTGTCCATAGATACCGGTCGAATTAGTTCTGAAATTCAAATTCGTCACTCCCACACGAATTCTTTGGATTTAGCACTCCTTGTTCAAGCATCACAGCTCTAGGTCAAGTTGGTCTAATCCTTAACATATAGTTCCATACTCCACTTCAAGGGACTATACAATATGAACATTACTTGTTCAAACAATATTTTACCTTCACCACAACCAGAATATATCCCTCATGGATCTCATCTAGAAACAGACAGGATGCCTGCCCTGATACCAATTGAAATTCTGGTAAGACAGAACTCAAATGTCATATAGGATGTTATGACATCTAATGTGACATTATAAAAACAGACAAGGTAGGAATACAAATAAAACAGTGCAGAAATTTAAAATCAAAACATAATTGTTTACCCAGTTCGGTTCAACCAACCTACTCTGGGGGATACCAAGCCAGGGATGAAGTCCACCATTAGCAGTATCAATTCAAAGCTAAACTCCCCCATTTACAACTTCTCGCTTAATCACTACCCAATGACCCTTCTACCTAGGTTCTCCCTAGATATTGAATATCTCCATTCCATTCCCAATCATAGCAATGATGTCTAGCAGTTAACACCTTAGCCACTGCATCGACGACCTAATTTCCAACATTCTTAGCACCCAAATAAATAAAACTTGAAGTTGCTCCAAAGCTTCCTCCAAGAACAAAACTGCACTCATTGTTTCACAACTTCTGAGAGAGTAAAACAAACCTCTTACCTACAGGCTTCGAGGCACAAATCAGTGACCATCCCACAAACCGGGTGGTTCACTTACACGACTAACCCTAAAAATTACATCTTATCAATACTTGTCTAGCTTACAAATTAGGTTACAAAGCTTCCTATTTATAACCTATTCTCAAATGGACTTGGGCCTTTAATCACAGTTTTATTTGCTGTTACAAATCAGCAGAATTCTTCTGCTAAAAGAAAGGTCTTTAATCATAAGTTTCCTAAATTGTCTCCATAATTAGAAAATATATGATCTTCCATATTTTGACTTAATTCATTTGACTTTTAAATCGTAACAAACTGACATAACAAACTGTTGCTAAAATTTCTCCATAATATATGCTCCAAGATATTCTCCACAAATATCTCCATAAAATATGCTCCAAATAACAACAATAAGTTGTTACACTTTTGCAACAAATTCTTCTATAAAGTCTTTCCATATTTAGTTTCCTAAATGTTCTCCTTAGATATAGCTCCACATAGGATTCAATATGTTAGGAATATTCTATTTCTGTTATATCAGAATTCAAACTATCAAGTTAAATCCGATGTCACGACATCATCTTCGACATGTTGTTCCGGCTGTTGAAACATTTCAACACAACATGGTTTTCCATTTAAATAGAAT
Source organism: Vicia villosa (assembly GCF_029867415.1). Classification (NCBI taxonomy): domain Eukaryota; kingdom Viridiplantae; phylum Streptophyta; class Magnoliopsida; order Fabales; family Fabaceae; genus Vicia; species Vicia villosa. Next base: position 12,314,288 of record NC_081186.1, on the reverse strand, counting down.
TTCAACCTCTTACAAGTTATAATTCTATTTAACCTATTACTGCTAAATTAGTTTTACCAAACATAAAGCCAATCTGAAAACATCTACAAATAACATTACTTTGATTGACTGGAAGGGAGTTCTCCATTGTTGTTATAAAAATTGAGGTTTTGAGTAAAATGTATGTGATTTTATAAAATAACATATTGTTTCATAGGTGCATCTATGGGATACTCTGTTTTAACACAGTCCGTAGATGCACCTACGGAAAGAAATAATTTTTTTGAAAAAAGATGTATTTTCGGATGTACATCTACGAAAGCAGGGGACATAATTGAAATTTCGCTAGACTGTTAAGAGATTCAAGGAGTCTATTGAGAAATTCTCTATAATAATATAATGAACTTTAATTTTTTTAGTTTTTTTATTCAGTAATATTACTTTTATTTATAGCTAACAATTTAAAGGTTCACATATATGATTAGTTTTTTCCTCTCCATTTTTACATGCCGGGAAGGAAACGAAAATAGAAAGAAAAAAACAAAAAAACAAAAAATGAAAGAAATGCTTGTACGATTATTTAAATTAAAAGATTAATTTTAACTAATAGAATAGGGCTTTCAAATTGTTTGGGTCGGTCTGCCCTGCAACACTCAGGGTCCGTTTGGTTGGAAGTAGATGTAGGGGAGGGGAGTAGAGGGGAGGGGAGGGGAGGGGAATATCACAAGTCAGAAAATTTAATCAATACTATTGTTATTTAAAATTATGTTTACTAAGTACAAATAACAATATTTATATGGATAAAAAGGTAATTTAATTTTAAAATCCCTCCCCATCCCTTGTGAACTTATGCATGTTGTTAAAAACCTTTCTCCTCCCCTCCCCTTCTTTGAACTAAACATATATCCCCTCCCTTCCCCTCCATTCCCGTCCCCTCTATTAAATTCCCTCCCCTCCGTTGAACCAAACAGATAGACAACATGGCATAGTGAATGCTACCGCCCCAAACCACCAGCGCAAGCTCCCAATACAATCGGGAAAGACCTGCTGCCACATACTGAGAAGTAGGAACTGCTGATTGAAAACAAAGCTAGCCTCCAAATTTCAAAAAACAAGAAATAAAAATGATGTACTGCACCAGCACGCCTACATCTAAAGACTCAACAAGACTTCTCTACCACGCTGCAACTCCAAAAAATTACAGAAGCAAAGCTTCGGATTAGTAAGTCAAACTGACCAAACAAGCTCTAATTTATCCCTCACTTTGGCCAAAATCCACTCCGTACAACAAAATAATCTGACCGGTAATCATTTGTAATTTTCGTGCATTTCTTTTGCTTTGTGCTTACTTTTCAAGTTTTCTTGTACTTTAATGATTCTCCACCCTTCTTTTTTAAATAAAACTTGTTAAAATTAGGATGACGTGCTTTGACTAATCTCAAGAAAACTCAAAGGTATGGGGAAGAAAGAAAGTCATCAAAGAAAATAATATATTTTAACATACACTAATTTTAATTAGTGATATTTCTAAATTAGAGTTATCATGATTCATGATACATTTAAGACTACGAAATAATAAACAAGTTTTTCGTTCTTATAAATAAATCAACATTTTGAAATTCTGGTATGACAGACTCAGGATGTCATTCACGATGTCAAGATATCTGATCTGTTATTAATGTAGCAGAGGAAGAACAAAAAGATCCCCCAACTTTTAATCACCCCTAAGAAGGAGCCAATGAGAACTGGGATCATATATGTTCAGTCAATATAACCAGATTGTAAATTTCACATGGTTCTATAAAGGAATGATCAGTGGTTTCCTCACATATATTTACCGTTGTTTTTAAGTATGTTTAAGTTATGTTATTGAGTGTTTTATTTCTTTATTTGTCATTTTATGCTTTGGTTGTATGTTCTAATGTTTTCAGGCTCATATGGATAAATCGGAATAAATCAGTGCAAAACTCGGAGTTTCGAGGAAGTTCAGAAAACATGTTTCAGGAGGCCTGACACGGGTAGCCGTGTTGCTCAACACGGGCCGTGTCAGGAAGAGAGCTGGGAGCGAAGTTTGAGAGAAAGGAAAAATAGGGGTGCAACACGGCCCGTGTTGCTAAGTCTGGGACCAACCAATAAAAATAAAGATGCCAGGGGACCAACATGAGTGCCCGTGTTGCACAACACGGCCCGTGTTGGGGTTGACGCTGATTTCAGTGATTTTTGTGATTTTGTTCAGTGGTTTGCCTGTAAGGGTGTTTTTGGGATTTCCAACCAACTTAAGTGAATCTGCACTATTTAGGAGGGTTTTCAAGATGAATTAGGGATCTTTTTGCCACACGAAGAATTGGAGGATTGAGAGAAGAAGCCTATGCAATTGGAGAAGAACAGAGAACTCTCATGAGCGGAAGCCATTGAAGATCAAAGTTCATCATCTCTGTTGTAATGTCTTTATTTGATATCTTTGTGATGATTTTGAAATCCGAATTTCAATAACATATTTCTCTTTTGCGTTCAATTTAATGGTATAAGGTTTTTAATGCTTTCCTCGTCGGACCAACTAGATTGATTTACGACTGACAATTAGGATTGACCTCCATTATTAGGGTTTTTATACCATTATACTATAGTAGATATCACCTAGGACTAGGGATACCCTATAGTAACCGGATTGTTCTTGATTATAATAATACTTGATTTGATCACTAATTTCGAAGGACTTTGGGATTAGGATTTCAATGTTCAAAGGTTTGCCCACTAAGGACTTAGGAGCAAATACCCTTAAGAACCGGTAATTGATAAGTTGAATTTTGTTAGTGAAACAAAAGTTCAGAATTTCTACATGTTAATGCACCCACCTACCCTGGCATGTTACTCATATTTGGCCAAATCAACCTTTTTAAGTTTATTTGCATTTTAATTCGTAATTATACAAACCAAAACCCCCAAGGCTTTTTGTTTAATTGAATTCCTACTAACTCTATAATATCACGCAGTCCTTGAGATCGACATTCGGGGAATTTTCCCTTTATTACTACAGAGGTAAAATAGTACACTTGCTATTTTTCCGATCAAGTTTTTGGCGCCGTTGCCGGGGACTGCCGAAAATTATAGAGTTTTTAGTTTTATTTCAATTAGAATTTTGTTGCTCTACGACTAAAATTTTAATTTCTGAAAAAAAATATTTTAAATAAATACATATATTTTATTTGACTTTTGTTCCCTACTCTAATAATTGTCTAATCTGTTTATGCGAGGTAAGGCCTCAGCAGAATTTCTTTTTGACGCAGAAATTGAAAGGACTTTTCACACAAGGCGCAGACAAGCTCGTCAAGCTAAATTGGAATCTGAGGAAGAAGTGATTACAGTTCATTCTGGTTCAGACACCGAAAGTGAAGAAGAGATCATGGGCGAGGTACCACCACCAGAGAGACTTCTCGGAGACTATGGTGCTAGAAACACACTGGGAGGAAGACTAACTATTCTCAACCAACCGGTGAATGTTCCTAATTTTCAATTGCATCCAAGCACCATCACTCAGCTCGAAAGAAAGCCTTTCACCAGAAAGGTTAATGAAGATGCAAACAAGCACCTACAGAGGTTTCTGACCATGAGTTCAACTTTAAAAATCGAAGGTCATACAAAAGAGGCCAAGTAGATGAGAATGTTCCCATTCACCTTGGCAGAAGAAGCAGAAGAGTGGTTTTATTCCCTTCCAGCGGGCAGCATTACATCATGGGAAGAGATGGAAAAAGCTTTCTTAAATGAGTATTTTCCCGCCTCGGTATTTATAAGGAAGAGGTATGACATTATGAATTTCAAGCAGAAGGAGGGTGAGCCCTTAGGAGATGCATACAAAAGATTCAAAAGAATTCTAGTAGCATGTCCCTTTCACAATATGGACATGACCGAACAGATGCAAGTATTTGTCAATGGGCTCAGAATGAAAACGAAACAGTTAATTGATACAGCAGCTGGAGGCTCGACAAATTTCACAACAGCCTCAGGCATCATCAAAATCATTGAAGCAATAGTTGTAAATGAGCATTTGGAATTGTATGACAGGTGTGCTAGCAAACCGGAAGGAATCATTGATCTCAAGCTGGAGACTTCTAAAATGAGGGTTGAAGATGCAATAGCCGCAGAAGTTGAAAAGAAATTGAAGGCTATGAATATAGGTAAACAACAGGTGGCTCAAGTTCAACAAGCTCAACCTGTCAGCTGCGAAATCTGTAATGGCCCACACCAAACTGTGTACTGTTTCGCTACTCCCAAGCAGATTGAAGAAATCAAATTCCTAAGGCAAAAAAATCCTTATTCTAACACCTATAATCCAGGGTGGAAGAATCATCCAAATTTTGCTTGGAAAGATCAACAACAACAAGGTACCCAGAAGGCAGAGTGGGAAGTGGCAATTGAAAGATTAGCTGGGCAGTGTTCTCAGTTCCAAGAAGAAACAAGAAACAACCACAGAAACACTTCGGCCTCAATTAAAAATCTGGAAGTTCAAGTGGGGCAGATAGCACATCATCTCACTCTACAAGCACAAGGTACCCTTCCGAGCTCAACTGTGAAAAATCCGAAAGACAAAGAGAAGATTAATGCTGTTACTACAAGAAGTAGGAGAGTAGCAGAATCTGAAAAAGAAAAAGAGGAAATAGATGACCCCATGGTTATAGAGGTGGATCTGGAAATAAGAGAGAATCCAAAAGAGCCAGAAGTTGTGATACCACCGGGTAAACCAATTGAAGAAAAAAATAAGAAAGACGCTGAACCGGTGATAAAACTGCCCTTCCCCTCCAGAGTGACAAAGAAGGGTTCAAGAGAGAAAGACTTTGAGAAGTTTACTAAATTGTTCAAAAAGTTAGAGGTAAATCTACCATTCTTTGAAGCACTTGAGCACATGCCTTTGTATAAGAAATTTATGAAGGAGGTGTTGGTGAAAAAGAGATCACTAGGAGGAGAACCAAAAAATGCAATGGAGAAGTATGCTATAGTCTCGACAGCAAGAAAGATCCCAATAAAGAGGAAAGACCCTGGGGCGGTGGCGATACCATGCACTATCAAGAATATAGCATTTAAAAAGGTACTCCTCGATTCTGGGTCTAGTGTGAGTTTAATGCCTTTGTCCATTTTCAAAAAGCTTGAATTAGAAAAGATTAGTGAAAGTAAGACACAGTTAAGGTTCGCCGATCACACCGTTAAGAAATCCTATGGGGTAGCTGAAGATGTGTTAGTGGAAGTTGATAAGTTTGTATTCCCTGTTGACTTCCACATCATGGATATTCCGGAAGACGAAGAAACTCCTATCCTTCTTGGGAGACCATTCTTGTCGACAGGCCGCTGCAACTTCGACATTGAAAAAGGGACACTAACGCTGAAATCATTTGATGAAGAAGTAACCTTGAAGGTGTTAGGAGTTAAGAAAAATAGGGCAGGTGTGAATGAGAAAGCTTCAGCTGGTATGATAGAAGGTGAAAAAGAAGACAAAAATCCTAAAAATTTCCAAGAAAAAGTTTCAAGCATAGCCTCTCGGGTGGAACCAACTTATGTAGCTGTCAAAAGTCTTAAGAAAGCTAAGGAAGTCAAGAAGAATGTGGGAAGTAAATTGAAGAGAACGGTTATCCATGCTTTTCATCTTCATGAGTTCGTGGTTGTAGAAGTGATGAGCAACAAGGTTTGAAAAAGGAAATACCCTCCATAATAAAGGTTAATGGACCGTCGAGCCATGCGACGTTAAACGAAGCGCTTCGTGGGAGGCAACCCACGGTTTTAATAATTAATTTCTCTGTTTGTTTATTTTATTTTCAGGAAATAAAAGAGGACGTCTCTGGTGAAAGCTTGGAAGTGATCATAAGAGTGCATTACCCTCTATGAGTCACCTCTCTCAGGCTGGTTCTGAAACATTGAGGCCAATGTTTAGTTCAAGTTTGGGGGAGGCTCTTCTCTTTGCATTTTATTTTTATGTTATTTTTATGTTATTGGTATGATGTGAAACCATAAAGTGAATTCTGCCCAAATTTTGACCGAAATTTTAATTTTTGTTGAAGAAGTTTTGATCCTAAAGAGCGATCGGGAATAGTATATAGAGATGAAGCGAGGATTGTTTGAGGACAGGAAGTGCGGAATAATGTGACAAGAAGAGGTTTGTTTAAACACCCTTGGTTCCCTAAAAGAGACACGAGTCTAACGTGTATATTTGCACGATAGTACTTGTCTCCTGAGAAGTGCTTCTCGAGTAGTTTATTGATACAGTCTGGCATAATTCAGATTCACCTGCATGATGATTGGTTGAAAAAAAAAGAGAGATAAAGTTGGCACCAAATGATGAAAAGGCGGTAAAAGGCAATCGGCTCGCTAAGTTGGGTGACCCTCACCCGGTTATTCAGCCCAAAGGAGATTGATCCCCAAACGTCGTCCAAAAGGACAATACATAACTGCAAAGTTTGAAAATTTCATCGGTAATAAAAATTAGCCAATGCTGCTAGGTTGGTGCAAGGAAAAGAAAATAAGAAGCCTTGATTCGTCTCATGCAGGTGATGATTATTATAAGAAATGCAGTGCCTTAATATGATTATCCGAATGAAAGAGGAGGAACATCGGAAAGAGACTTAAGTGCAAAGCATAGTTGGAGAGGTATCCGAAACGGGAGCTTGAGGTTTAATATGGTAACAAAACTCGTCGCGTCATGTGAATGCCAAACCAACTGTTTCTTAACCAATACAGATGGATATCTCACGTATGAACACCGTGTGCTTTGAGGGTCATTAACTTTTGTAATTGTCGCTTGAGGTCAAGCAACGGTTTAAGTTTGGGGGAGTTTGATTAGTGGTTTTCACACATATATTTACCGTTGTTTTTAAGTATGTTTAAGTTATGTTATTGAGTGTTTTATTTCTTTAATCGTCATTTTATGCTTTGGTTGTATGTTTTACTGTTTTCAGGCTCATATGGTTAAATCGGAATAAATCAGTGCAAAACTTAGAGTTTCGAGGAAGTTCAAAAAACATGTTTCAGGAGGCCTGACACGGGTGGCCGTGTTGCTCAACACGGGCCGTGTCAGGAAGAGAGCTGGGAGCGAAGTTTGAGAGAAAGGAAAAACAGGGGTGCAACACAAGTGCCCGTGTTGCGCAACACGACTCGTGTTGCTAAGTCTGGGACCAACGAATAAAAATAAAGATGCCAGGGGACCAACACGGGTGCCCGTGTTGCACAACACGGCCCGTGTTGGGGTTGACGTTGATTTCAGTGATTTTGTTCAGTGGTTTGCCTGCAAGGGTATTTTTGGGATTTCCAACCAACTTAAGTGAGTCTGCACTATTTAGGAGGGTTTTCAAGATGAATTAGGGATCTTTTTGCCACACGAAGAATTCGAGGATTGAGAGAAGAAGCTTATGCAATTGGAGAAGAACAGAGAACTCTCATGAGCGTAAGCCATTGAAGATCAAAGTTCATCATCTCTGTTGTAATGTCTTTATTTGATATCTTAATAATTTCTTTGGATGATATGAGTAGCTAAACCCCCCAATGCTAGGGGGTGTCCCTGATTAACATTTGTGATGATTTTGAAATCCGAATTTCAATAACATATTTCTCTTTTGCGTTCAATTTAATGGTATAAGGTTTTTAATGTTTTCCTCGTCAAACCAACTGGATTGATTTACGACTGACAATTAGGATTGACCTCCATTGTTAGGGTTTTTATACCATTATACTATAGTAGATATCACCTAGGACTAGGGATACCCTATAATAACCGGATTGTTCTTGATTATAATAATACTTGATTTGATCACTAATTTCGAAGGACTTTGGGATTAGGATTTCAATGTTCAAAGGTTTGCCCACTAAGGACTTAGGAGCAAATACCCTTAAGAACTGGTAATTGATAAGTTGAATTTTGTTAGTGAAACAAAGGTTCAGAATTGCTACATGTTAATGCACACACCTACCATGGCATGTTACTCATATTTGGCCAAATCAACCTTTTTAAGTTTATTTGCATTTTAATTCGTAATTATACAAACCAAAACCCCCAAGGCTTTTTGTTTAATTGAATTCCTACTAACTCTATAATATCACGCAGTCCTTGAGATCGACACTCGGGGAATTTTCCCTTTATTACTACAGAGGCAAAATAGTACACTTGCTATTTTTCCGATCAAGGAACATCTAACACTTCTAATCCTATTGTTATACACAATGTCATAACATCCACGACTGAACAAACAACATAATCCAGAAGATAAATAACCCAGTTAATTGTTAACCCAGTTCGGTCTAACTACCTACTATGGGGGCTACCAAGCCAGGAAGAAGACTTCACTATCTTTAGTACTATTTTATGTAAACAACCCCTGGTTTACAGATAAACAACCTCTAGCATACCTAATCACTACCCAATGCAACCTTTATCTCAGACATCCATCCAAGACAAGAGAACCTCTGCTCACTCCCCAGTGATACCTAACTGTTACAACCCTGAAACAACTATTTACATAATTAACAATGAACAATAAATTCATCTTGCTTCACAGGTTCAATCAAGAACACAATACTCAACTTTTACCTACAGGTTTAGAGTGAGAACAATCACTTCTCTTACCTACAGGTTTCGAGAAGGACATGGAAGCCATCCCACAACCTGGGTGGTCTACCTAGAGAAACCCTAATGACTACATCTTTTCTGAATTTAGTTCTCTCTATAAAACTAGGTTACAAAGGTTTCTATTTATAGCCTATTCCCAGTTGGACTCGGGCTTACAAATCGCAGCACTCCTTGCTTTTACAAATATGCAGAAATATTCTGCTACAAATAAGGTCTTTTAATCATGAGTTTCCTAATTTATCTCCTAAATTTGAAATTGATGAATCTTCAATCTTCTGATCTGATTCTTCCTGAATCTTCAATCTTCTGATCTGATTCTTTAATATTCTTTTGACCTTTAAATTTGCGCCACATAGGACTACAAAATATTCCACGAATATCCTGTATCTGTTGAGTATCAAACTGAATCTTCATTCCAGTTCTGCAGGCGTGATGTCATGAGTTGATGTCATGACATTCCATATAACATCTTGCTTGTAACTGTTTTGTTCTTTTATATTTGCAAGGTTACACATTGAATTATGTTTTGCTGCTTATTATGTTTTAGCCAAACATGGATGCCAATCAGCCAATAAAATCACTAACAATCTCCCCCTTTGGCATATTTTGGCTAAAACTAAACATTCATTAAAAATGCATCAAAACATAAATGCTTCAACTTTCAAGACAACAAGGAAGAATAGAATTTTACATTCTCAGAATTGGGCTTTAATCAATACCTTATATTCTTCAGGACTTGAACCACATCATAATATCTTCAGTCTGCTTCAAAATCCTTTGTTTCTTTTTACGATGGGAGAAGGCCTTTGCCTTGGATGACAAATGGTGGCATAAGAGACCCCTTACTTAGTCTTGAATTAGAAACCAAATCCTAGCTTAGACCCTGCGAGAGGACTTAAGTGAAAACTGTGCACCGGTCCTAGTAACTCAGAATACAAATCACAATTGTGTTCATAACGCAGATCACAAATCACAACGAAAATAGTTCCTATACTGAAGGTTGTATATGACGGAACATCTTTGTTGTTATTGCAGAAAAACCCATGGTAGAGACTATAAACATCCCCAACCCATGTTTCTCTTTTTCTGAAGAGGTTTTGATAAAGCAACCCATCACAATACCAAACCCAGACCTGGCTCATAAGAACACAGACAAACGACATCTTGAGAGAGTTTGATTTCTGCAATCTATGGAGACGCCAATATATAGCCATTGGAGATTATAGGAAATAACGATGGTCTTTGGTCTTGTTCAACGGTCACACAGTTAATTAGGAAACAGTTCCAAAAGCAATTACTCTTTCCAAAGAAGTTTTTGACTGTTTTCTTTAAACATGTCATGACATCCTGTCAGACAATGTCAATTTTCTTCCCTTTAAGCACATAGCTCAAGATTCTTCAAAAGATTAAGACAAAGCATCGTATGGACCAAGTAACAGACGCCCCACTTACTCTTCTGACTCACTAGTCATAGACATAGACTTCTGTTGTTCTAAACACCTTGAGACTGTTAGACATACAACTACCTCATTAGTGTAGAGAAAGAATTGTGGATTCCAGTTGCACATGGTTAGATTCAACCATTTACAAATAACTGACTATAATGTCACATTTTCTTCATGATGTAAATGTATTCTTGACCAAGATACTTTTCTTGACATAAGAAGTCACTCCTCCTATCTGAGATAGACTGAGCTTCTTCAAGGAATAAACTTGAAATTATGATTGGAAAATATAAGACGCATCTTCATATCTTCAAGAGCCTCACCCTCTGTTCAACTATCCTTCTAAACACACTCACTATTGCAAAAATGCTCCTTTACATTAAATACTCATACCAGAAATAAGATGTTATAACATTGTGTCTTACATTTGTACTACCAGTATATTCCACAAGGTTCATCTCTTTTTGCAACAGACCCTTATCTATTAACTTATCTCCTTCAGAAATGATCAATTGATGACCTCTTGACATTAGAAACACACACAGAGAGGTTGCCACAATCTCAACATAAGGAATTTCCACTTCTTGTACTTTGTTGAGCATAATCTTACCATGTTTGTATCAGATCATTGTATAAATCCTTCTTGATATGATGTTCCTCAATCTCACACATTGATTAACATGCTCCTTGACTCAGAAGGATTCTCCTTTATCCTCAGCTGTGTTGATTAGATCATAGAACTTTTGTCTTCATAGTCATATTCAGGAAGTGAAGTCCTCTTCATGAAAGTAATTATGTTATTTCCAGAACAAATTACTAACATCCAGATCATAACCTGCCCATTCTAATCCATATTGCCTGAACTACCACTTTAGACAATAATGTCTCTTTTTCAAACTTCACATGAATATTCCTAGACCTTCTTCCAGGATAAAAGCACATTCTGATGTTGACACCACTCAAGACATAAGTTTGTCTGAACACCAAACTCAAACAAACTCTGACTATCCATAGAGATAACACGTCTCTATAGAATAACTTGGAACACAAGAAACAATTTATGTTCACGACACGAAATAAGAATCTTATTCTTTACCAAACAAATGTAAAGAATAACCTCAGACTTAACAATATCTGAACACTACCCTTAAACCCTATGATTGTCACAACCTGACAACCATAACCTAGACTCTAGAATTTTCTCATATCCGAAAGAAGAACATGAGGGACTCAAACAAGACTCAAACAAAACAAAAAGACTTTATAAACCTGAGCAATTTAAACAACATACCTGGACTTTAACTAAAGTCTCAATCAAGAAATGTTATTTTAAGAGGAACTGCACCAGGAGGACTTGTGCATAGGTTGGATTATGCACTAGGTCAGAACAAGTGATACACACCATCAATCCATGTCTTCAGATGATAATGCAAAGAATATTCTTTGCTGGTCTTTGAGAATAAACATGACTTGAGTTATGTTCTGACATCTTGTGTGACTTTGTTCTTCTGGCTTCAAGATTAGTCTTTGAAAGACTTTACATTTGGATAGAAGTAGAATAACATTGTCTTTGTTGATCTTCATACTCTTTTACTCCCCCTGAGATATACAAATTTAGGACATCTTTGATGTTCGTCCTTGAAGTTTCCTTTATTTGGAATTTGCCACAGTTTCCGAGTTTAGAAACGTCAGTTTTCTTGCTACACAAGATTCACATTGCCACACTCTGCAACTTGAAGTAGAAGAAACTATGATTGTATAACCATAAATCAATATTCAGCATACACGTCTGAGTCTTTTCATACAGACATTGTAAATATCCAGCTCCCATCAAGATATTTAACAGAGTCAGTATGCTTCACCAGATACTCTTGCCATACTTCCTTAATATGTGAAGATAATAGTGAACACATAACTAGAAGGACTTCTCATCTAATAGGTACTAAGTCTCCCGTCAAAGTACTCATTAGTTACTCAGTAAGATTTACTACTCACACTAGTTCATCCTGACTGGTTTCTTCTTCTCAGTCTTGCATCCAGGTTTTATACCCAATAAGTACTAAGTCTCCCGTCAAAGTACTTATCAGTTTTTCAATTAGAATTTGCTACTCACACTAGGTCATTCTGACTGATTACCACTTCACATTTATACTTTCTTCTCTTGGCAAATTGATCGGTAAAATAGCAAGTGTACTATTTTCACCAATGTAGTTATAATGGGTTTTACCCCAAGTATCGATCTCGAGGATTGCGTAGGAAATATAAGTTATTGTAACAAGTCAATTAAACAAAAAGGCATGTGGGTTTTTTGTTTAAAATGAAACAAGTGAATTAAAATAAATAAGCTGAAATTAAAATTGAACTTTTCTATAAAATGAGAATAATGCCAAGGTAAGGTGTATGATGTGCTTTATGAATATTGGATTAAAGAAATACGATATTCAGAGTCATTACAAATCAAATCAGGGACACCCCCTAGCATTGGGGGGTTTAGCCTTTCATAGTATTCAAGAAACACAAATTAAAGAGTTTAGACATTACAAAGATTAGTGAAAACTCTGATCTTCAATGGTGTCCACCGTTGAATCTCTTCGTCTTCCAAACCCTTGATGAAGCTATCTTTCTCCTCTATCTGGAATTCTATCGTACGATGCAAAAAGTGCCTTATCCTTGTCTCTCAAATCACTTTTAAACTCTCTAGGTTTTCAGGTCCAAGACAGAATACCAAAAATGCCCCTGGTACTTTAAAAATATCAAAACATAAAAATCAGGATTTCTGTCCGCACCAGCTGGCACGACTGTGTCACTTGACACGGGCAGACCGTGTCAGCTTCTGCCATCTGGGGAAACTTGCTTCAGGAGGTCTGACACGGCCGTGTTAGGTGACACGGGCAGACCGTGTCAGCCTCTGCCTATCCACTCTATTTTTGCTCTTCGTTTCCTTCTTGTGTACCACTTGGACATGCGATCTTTCTTCAATCCAAAGCCAACTTAAAACAATCACCAAACGAGATCAAATGCACCTAATAGACAACGATAAATGGCACAAAAACAAATTGCATACAAATAAACTATAACTAGATAAATTAAGGAAAAACACTTAAAAACAACCACAAAGTGTTACCAAGCATGACGAAATTGTGCCGAATTCATGATGAAATTAAGTATAAATGGTGACCGATCACAACCCCAAATTTATCTCATTGCTTGTCCTCAAGCGATGCAAGCGATCAAACAGAGGTCACCTTGAATTTAACTTTCCCACAACATAGTCAAACAACCTCACACCTTGAATTTAACATTCCCACAACATAGTCAAATAGAGGTCACCTTGATTCAGCTTTTGGGCTTATCGCGCCTTGTTGTCCATCACACTTCACATCAAAGTGTATTACACCTGCAAACTTTTCACACTTCTCACAATGTCTCTCAAGAGTCAAGATTAGAGTGTTTTTCGCTCAAATCACGATATGCAATATCAACCCTTGACTTTACAAACATCCTACTTTCACTACACAAAAAGAATTCACACAATTTGAGGGCTTTTAGGTTGTAATGGGGCTGAGGTGGAGGTTAGATAAACAAGGAATGGGTACACAATTGGTTCTTTTTTTTTCTCTGCACTTATGTTATTCCTCTCATCTTTGTGTTCATGTATGTGTGGGGGTTTTGTAGCAACCTGCCCTAAAAATTAAGACTATTAGAGTCGCCACCTATTCTGAAGGGCGAATAGGAAACCCTACGCAGTTAAGAGATCGGGGTAAGTTATTATAATCAGGTCGAGGGAAGGTGCTAGGCACCCTCAACCCTTTCCTATTGGCTTTGAATCTAAGGGTCAAGTTTTATGGCTAAAAGTGAAGGTTAATAGCTAAGGAATTGAATAGGAGAAAAATTGAGATTTTAGGGAGGGGGACTCACCTTGGTTATCCAAGTGCCTACGTATCTCCTTAGGGAGAATCAGAGTCAACGTAGTTCGGGCACAAGATTGTACGCCTTTGAATTAGCCTTTGAATTAGTGTGAGGTTGTTTGAAGGCTTTTTGAATGGCCTATCGTAGTTTTAGAAGTTGTGATTTGAAAGGCATTTTGAATTGCCTGATTGAAGAGGATAAAAATCCATAGTGTCGTGGTTTAGTGTGTTTTAGATGTTTGTTTGGGCGTACAACCCTGATTTGATATGGCACTGTTAGATGCGATGACCAATATATTTGGTCAGTATAGCTAACGGATTAATGGGGCATTGCTGGTTACTCAGATCGATAGATTGATCGTCGCGGGCAGCAAATTAAATATGTTTTTAAATTTTATGTATTTTTTATCTCTCGTCTAATGCGACTAATAGCTTCAGTCGGGTCGAGGAGAGAATTAAACCGGAATTAGTCGGATTAGTAATAAATTAAATTGATCAAAAATTATTTCTCGCCTAATATGACCAATAGGTATAGTCGGTTCGGGGAGAAATTATATTAAACAATTAACAAAAAGAGTTATAGAATTAAATTATTTATTTTATTTATTTTTTGAAGGGAGGTGTATGTTGTTAAAGGAATAGCAATTCTAGGGGTGTTAAGAGCAAATGGGCTGCATAGTACGATTCAGAATTGGGCTATAAGTTTTTATGGAAATCTTGGGCCCAAAACTCTAAACATAATAGTCAAAGGGGAGTGTGCGCTGGAGTGAGATGTGAGCAAGGTAAGTTTCGTTGGGCTCAACAAGCCCAAAATCTGAAAAAACAAAAAAAAGGCCTAGGGTAACAAAACAAGTGACCCGCCTCCCTATCATTACCCTCATTTTCAGCTTCTTAGTTTCTCCCAGCATTGTCATTACAGAACCACAACAAACTCTTCTATCATTCCCAAAACCGAACTAATCTCCTCTCATCTCACTTCCTTTTAACACCAATAAACTCTCTCAAACAAAGTAAAAACTAGAAGAAAGGAAAAAAAATCAAACACTAACTTCATATATTAACCAAGTCCACATAACACATGAAGATACAACAAACATCTAGTTCAAAAGCTCATGAAAATCAACAACAACAACGAAAGAATGGGATCAACGCTTATGGATTTATATAAACAGATGAAGATAAGGAAGATCTAATTGACTTGAAGTTACCGGATTTGTTGTTGATCGCGTCACTGTGTCGATGAAGATAAGGAAAATTAAATGATGATTGCTGCTGTGGAGATCGAAGGAAGGTGATGATGATGATCTGAGATAGCGAGATCTTGGGGGAGGCCGGAAGGGAGATCGAAGAGCTTCGCGGTGGTGGTCGCGGCTGAGCGTGGTTGCGGAGTTCCGGCAAGAGGCGCATCCATGAACGTGGTGGTTCGAAGGTCGCGCATTCGTCAGTTACGATGACGTCGACTTACTTTGCTTGTCTTCTTTATTTTACCGATTGTGTTGTTCCGATTTGCTTGGCAGGCTCAGTGATGGATGATGATGTTCGTGTTGTCGTCGATGATGGAGGTGGAATGCAGATTTGTGATGATTGACGCGCGTGGTTGGGCGACAAGCCGCTGCCGTCGTCAGTTCTGAATAGCGTAGATTGGAATCGTGATAGTGCTGGTGGTGATCACGCGGTGTCCGGATTCACGGTTGTGAGGAGCTCTTGTTTAGTGATAATCTCATGTGTTTGCTTTTGATTCGATCTCACTGTTGTTGTACGAAACAATGCTTTGGTTGTTAAAACTAACAGAAAGAATTAGATTTTGTTATTCTTTTTTTTGTGAAGTTTGGTTATTGTTTGGGGATGGGTAGTATTGTGAATGGTCATGATAGACGGGTAGTATTGTGAATGGTCATGATATTAGTAAAGAAAATATGTACATGGTTTGTCTTTTATGGAAGGAGAAGTGCAGTAGAAGTGATTTTGATTATACTGAGAAAGGTTTCACGTGCAAAGTGGTACTGAGAGTGGCTGAACAAAGATTACTGGTGAATGGTTGTGTGGTGGTTGTCGTTTTTCGGCTCCCCCTTTTCTTGCACAAAAATCTTCCCTTTTTATACTAGTCTATTTAGGTTTTCTACACCTAATGGGCCTATTGCCCAACTAAATTAAAAGTTAAAAATAATCATAATAATAATAATACTAATAATCCTAATAACAAATAAAACCTAATTAAAAATAAAAAACTAATTAATCCTAATTCTACCTAATAATAATCACAATATTAATGAAAGTTAATAATGAAATTTAAATAATAATAAAACAAATGTTAGTAAAACACAAATGATTTCTCCAAAAATCATAGAATTTTTGTAACAATTGGGCCCACTGTTTAGATCCCAAAATATTTGCTATTCAAACCCCTGTTTTTATTTCAACCAATTTATAAGGGAATTTTATAAGAGGTCAAGTTTAATAATAGTTATATTAAACCCTATGGCTCTTAATTTTAACACCTTTAATAAATTAGAAGATGTAGATTATATCGAGTAAATTTTGGGGTATGACAGGTTTCTTCTTAGACACTCCATTTTCACCAAATTTCCGGGTGTTCCACATCGAACGAGTCTTTCAAATCTTTTTTGGGCAAGTGTTTCACACTACTTTTTCTTTTCTTTTCTTTCATTTTCCTCTTTTTTCTTGTGTTTCACACACTTTTCTTTTCTCTTTTGTTTTATTTGCACACTTGCCCTTCATTTTCTTGTGCACCACCCCAAACTTACAATTTCACATGGATTCGAGATAAACAACCACGATAAGTGCTAAACAAATATGGTAGACATGAATGAGGGGAAAAAGAAAAAAAAACAAACAAAGGGGGAATGGCTCAATGAGTTAAACGAGGGATATAATAAAATAAAATGACGGAAGACATGGATCGGGGGCAAAACAAACAAGTGCTTCTTGTGTGATTTCACATTTGTATTGTGTCGGTAGGACAAACGCAAAATTAGGGAGATAAAGCCATACCTGATTTCACTCTCATGGTGATTTTTGCATGTGTTTGGCTTTTTATATTCCTCACCCGGTAGGTCAAGTTTGCAACTTCCACACACCCTTCATGTCGTGTGATTTTTCTTTCCGGTTTGATTTCGCCACTTAACTTCTCATTTCAGTTCACCAATTTGCGTCCGACATTTTCGGCTACATCCACTTCCAATGTGCCTTGAGGGGTTAAACTTGGGTTGTGTCGTTCATCCACTCACTACTCATTTAATCATGCCTTCGACACCAATCTTCAACCTGTTACACTTTGGACAAAATTTGAAAACACAAACCTCAAAAGATAACATACTAAAAATAGAATAAACTCAGACCAAAAAAGCAATAAAAATAAAATCCCTCCCCCACTTGCACTAAACATTGTCCCCAAATGTTTTCGTACACGCGAGAGAGGACTTACAGAGCATCTTACTGCGGAGGAGGATGAGGAAAATGCAACATCAATTGTTGAATCATTTGGCTCATGCTGGTGAGCAATTCGCCTTATCGGGTTTGCTCGGTGCCCTGTCGGAACAACTCAATTCCTTGCCGGGTTTGTTCAGCCCCGAGCTCAGCAACTTCTCCTTGCAACCAACTCCACTCATACGAAGTGTGTGATGGATGCTGCCTATCCCCTTGTGAAGATTCACCCATATTCGCATGCATGTTCTCGCCTTCCATAGGAATGTCCTCTCCTGGTACAAAATGGAAGTTGGATCCGAAAATTACATAACGCCAATTTTCACGATCAAGAGTGGATGTTCTTGCTGGGTTGGGTAGGTGCATAATCACTTTCTTTATCACCTGGTATCCATACCGGTCCCCCTGTCTTACAATCATAAGCTGGTTAATCAGAGCATGCATATCAAGTTTACTCATACCTGGGATTTTGTTGTCCTGATGCTCCTCAGGATCAATACCTACAAACCGGACGATTTGGGTGATTATCCCACCAACAGAAATATCACCGGATACCGCTTTACCTACTTTTCGCAAATGGGTCGCCACAAATGCGGCGACATTTACCGGAGTCCCTTCGGTCATTGAATGTATGAGAAAAAGTTTAGCTTGGGAGATTACAACTGTGCTATCACCCCTGCCAAACATAGAATACGCCAGACATTTACCGGAAGCATGGATTGTGAATCCGGGTTGCCTTCGCACCCATAGCTTCGTATTCTTGGTCTCCAGTTATGTCCTTCCAGAACCTGATTGGGCTGAATGTTTTTGGAAAATTTCCAGGCCCATCAACGTGTATATTCAGGACAACAGCTAATTCCTCTAACGTCAAATGATACTCTTCGTTGAAGAGATTAAAAGTCAGAGCACCTGTGCACATAGGGACAACACCCTCCCATTTTGTATGTACCGTGTACTCAAAAGTACTTAGAAACTCAATGGAAATCCGCTCATAGGAGGGTGTGTGGTTTCTCATATACTCTAGCAGCCCTAAATTATTCAGCAATCTATAGACATCCTCAGCAAGACCTAAGTCAGTTAGAGTTTGAGCACAGAGATACCTGTTCAGAATAATTTTCCGTTGGATGTGACGAGAGTATCGAACCTCATGCTCCGGTTTCTTGAAAGAGATGTTGTGAGCATTTGGTTCGGCTGAAGTGTCTTGACCGCGCTTGGTTCGTGACCGTGATGTTTCACCCATTGGTTGCTTTCCTTTTGCCGGGCGCTTTGGGGGCATTTTGGGCAACCTACAAAAAAGACAAAACTTGAAATTCGGAGTTAGTGAAAACGGCGACCGTAGACGTGTAAAGCACGAGATTTTGTTCGCTTTTTGTGAAGGAGGTATGGGGTTTTGATGATTGTTGAGAGATATGGAGGAACGTTTTTGTGGAGGTTTAATGGAGGTGGAGGGTTTCGGGCGAAAGAGATGGAAGAAGGAAGAAGAAAATATGGGGGATAATGAAGAGAGAGAAGGGGAATAGTGGAAGAAAAGGTTTAAGTGGTGGTCCCTCCAACTAAAGGAAGAGGAGGAAATTTGAATTTTTTTCCGAAGGCCGTGACACGGGCAGACCGTGTCACCCTCTGTTTTCCTTTCTTCTTTTTTATTTTGGGACGATCAACCAGACACGGTCGTGTCAGGTGACACGGGAAGACCGTGTCAGGCACTGTTTTTCAGAAATTTTCTTTATTCTCTTCTTTTTTTTTTGTTTTGGGATGCTCAGCCTGACACAGCCGTGTCAGGTGTCACGGGAAGACCGTGTCAGGCACTGTTTTTCAAAAAATAATTTCTTTCTTTCTCTTGTGCTTGCTCTTCCTTCTCTCTACACTCCTTGATGGCTCTGCAAAAACATAAACAAAAAAAAACGGAAAACATTAGAAACACGTGGGTTGCCTCCCACAAAGCGCTTCGTTTAACGTCGCATGGCTCGACGATCGTTCATCTCATCAGGTGAGACGAACCTGTTCGATTGTTACCGCTCCTTGTCCAGTGTTATATGGTTTCAATCTTTGCCCATTCACTTTGAACGTGTCTCCATTTTATTCATTCCTTAGCTCTATAGCCCTATGAGGGAATACTTTGTTCACCACGAAAGGTCCTGACCATCTTGACTTGAGTTTTCCAGGGAATAGTTTTAACCTGGAATTGAACAACAGCACCAATTGCCCTTCCCAAAATTTCTTCTTCTGAATCTTCTGATCATGCCATTTTTTGTTGTGTCTTTATAAATTTTGGCATTCTCATAAGCTTGATTCCGGAATTCTTCTAATTCATGAAGTTGAAGAATTCGGGATTCTCCCGCTCTCACAATATCATAATTCAGGAATTTAGAGGCCCAAAATGCCTTATGCTCAAGTTCGAGCGGCAGATGGCATGCTTTACCATAAACTAACTGATAGGGAGACATACCTATGGGAGTTTTGAATGATGTCCTGTATGCCCATAGTGCATCTTCAAGCTTCAGAGACCAATCCTTTCTCGAAGCGCTAACAGTCTTTTTCGAGAATCTGCTTGATTTGCCTGTTCGATACCTCTACCTTACCACTAGTTTGAAGATGATATGCAGTTGCAATCTTGTGCTTCACATTGTACTTCTTCAGTAGATTCTCCATCAACTTGTTCAAGAAATGGGTGCCTTCATCGCTTATGAGTGCTCTGGGTACCCAAAATCGTGAGAAAATATTGTTTTTGAGGAAGGTCACTACTACCCTAGCATCATTTGCAGGTAGAGCGACTGCTTCAACCCACTTAGAGACGTATTCAACGGCTACAAGGATGTAGTTCTTCCCAAAGGAGGGTGGGAACGGTCCCATGAAATCAATGCCCCACACATCAAACAATTCAACTTCAAGAATGCCCTTCTGAGGCATCTGATTCCTTTTGGAGATATTGCCCGTTCTTTGACACCTATCGCATTCTTTCACAACGCCTTGAGCGTCTTTGAATAAAGTAGGCCAATACAACCCGGATTGTAGGACTTTTGCAGCAGTTCTATCACCACTGAAATGTCCTCCATATTCGGAGTCATGGCATGCTATTAGTACATCCCTTTGTTCTTCCTCTGGTACGCATCTTCTAATCAAACCATCGAGTCCCTTCTTGTACAAGAATGGGTCATCCCACAAGTAGAACCTGCAATCATGCAAAAACTTTTTCTTTTGGTTATAATCAAAATCATCAGGGATAATACCACCTACCAAATAGTTCGCATAATCGGCGAACCATGGTCTACCAATAACAGCGAGGATTTGTTCATCGGCGAACCATGGTCTACCAATAACAGCGAGGATTTGTTCATCGGCGAACTCGTCCTTTATTGGGCGTGTTTCTTCAATTTCCTTGATCGGTGACATTCGAGAAAGATGATCTGCTACAGTATTTTCACACCCCTTCTTGTCTCTAATTTCAACATCGAACTCTTGAAGGAGTAAAATCCATCTCAGAAGTCTTGACTTGGAGTCCTGTTTAGCAAAAAGATACTTCAAAGCAGCATGGTCAGTATAAACAATGACTCTAGAACCCAACAGATATTGCCTGAATTTGTCAAATGCATAGACAACGGCTAGCAACTCCTTCTCTGTGGTAGCATAGTTTATCTGTGCAGGGTTCAAAACATGACTAGCGTAATATATAACATGCAATAGTTTCTCTCTACGCTGTCCTAGAACTGCCCCGATTATGATATCACTCGGATCACACATGATCTCAAAAGGTAGAGACCAATCTGGGGCCACAACAATTGGTGCCGACACTAATTTTTTTTTTACCGTTTCAAATGCCACGACACACTCATTATTAAATACGAAAGCCTTATCCTTAACCAGGAGAGTAGTTAAAGGTTTCGCTATCTTAGAAAAATCTCTTATGAACCTGCGGTAGAAACCCACATGTCCTAAGAAACTTCGAATACCTTTTTCGTTCATCGGTGGGGGTAGTTTTTCTATGACTTCAATCTTTGCTTGGTCCACTTCAATTCCTTTGTGAGAAATTTTGTGGCCTAGCACTATACCTTCACGCACCATGAAGTGACATTTCTCCCAATTGAGGATCAAATTGTTCTACTGGCATCTTTCTAACACAAGAGCAAGGTTAGTTAAACAATTATCAAAAGTGAGTGCTTCAACATATGAGTAATTTTCAAGCATGTCATCAAAGATAACTTGCATACATCTTTGAAAGGTAACAGATGCATTACATAGTCCGAATGGCATCCTTCTGTAGGCAAAAATACCAAACGGGAAAGTAAAAGCTGTCTTCTCTTGGTCTTCTGGTGCCACCGCTATCTGATTATACCCTGAATACCCATCGAGGAAACAATAATAGTCATGACCCGCTAACCTTTCCAGCATTTGATCAAGGAAAGGTAGTGGGAAATGATCCTTCCTGGTTGCCAAATTTAACCTCCTGTAATCTATGCAAACTCTCCACCCTGTGACCGTCCTTGTAGGGATCAACTCATTTTTTTCATTCTTTATCACCATAGTTCCCCCCTTCTTTGGTACAACATGAACAGAACTCACTCAAGCACTATCTGATATAGGGTAGATCATCCCTGCATCTAATAGTTTCACCACTTCCTTCCTAACAACTTCTTTCATCGCAGGATTCAGTCGCCTTTGAGGTTGTACTACTGGTTTTTTATCATCTTCCATGAGAATTTTGTGCATGCAAATTGTAGGACTAATCCCTTTCAAATCTTCAATTGACCACCCCATGGCACTTTTATGCTTTTTCAAAACTTCAACCAGCTTGTTTTCTTGGAGAATTTCGAGGTGGGAACTTATGATAGCCGAACATCTACTTTCAACGTTAAGGAAAACATATTTGAGATTATCCGGTAGTTGTTTCAATTCAGCCACCTTCTTAGGTTCATCTTTATTTCCCTCCACTAACGGTTTCCTTAGCTCTTCCCATCGGTTGTGGCGAGAATTTTTGACAAATGATGTTGTTTCCATCATGGCTAAAACTTCACTATCTTTTTCATCAACTTCCTCCTCTCCTCTAAAGATTGATAAACTCAAAACTCTTTCCAACGGTAACTTTTGTATTGTCAAAGAATTTCCTTCATCACAAATTTGATCAATTACCTCAATGTGTTGACTTGTGGCAATGTCATCTTTGTATTTCATGGTGTTTCGCACATCAATATTTAGCTCCTCATCATAAACTTTCAAAGTCATCGTGCCTTCTTCTATATCGATCAAGCATCTCCCCGTCTCTAAAAATGTTCTCCCTAAAATGATTGGTATCTCTTCATCTTCAGGCATCTCTAGAATGACAAAATCTACAGGGAATACGAACTTATCGATCTTCACTAGCACATCTTCTACCACCCTATAAGGTCTTTTCACCAATTGGTCAGCAAATTGAAGTGTCATTCGTGTATCTTGTTGGTCAGCAAATTGAAGTGTCATTCGTGTATCTTGTACTTTACCTATTCCCAATCTTTTGTAAATGGATAATGGCATAAGACTTACACTTGCTCCCAAATCGACAAGAGCTTTCTTGAAGGACCTATCCCCGATGGTACATGGAATAGTTACTGAACCTCGATCTTTCTTTTTAACCGGAATCTTCATACCCTGCAAAATAGAACTACAAGTTTCAATTAGAATAATCGGATCATTCTCGATGGTCCGCTTCTTTGAAATGATGTTTTACATGAATTTTGCATAGGTAGGCATTTGCTCAAGTGCCTCTAAGAAGGGAATGTTCAGCTCAAGTTTCTTGAACATCTCCAAGAACTTCTCGAAGTTTTTCTCATTTTGTCCTTTCTTCTTATTCCTTGTGGGGAAAGGGAGTTTAACTGCCGGTTTTGGTGCAACTACTTTTTCTTTTGCCACCCTTTCATCACCAGTAACCTCTTGACTTGCAACCTCATTTTCTTTAATCTCTAAATCCACTTCAATCAATAGATCTTCTTCATCAGAATTCTTCTCATGTGTGTCTTTAGACTTATTGCTTCTGGTTGTCACAGCGTTCACATGATTATTGTCTCTGGGATTAGTAACCGTAGCACTTGGTAGAGCGCCCTGTGGTTGAAAGTTGGTCATTTGTTGCGCAATCTGACTCATTTGAATTTCCATATTTTTGATTGATGCTCCGGTGTTCCTCAGACTGCTCCTAGTTTCTTCCTGGAATTGAGAGTTTTGAGCTGCCATTTTTTCAATAGCGATCTCCCAATCTGCTTTCTTCGGTACCTGTTGTTGGAATTGTTGTTGACCCTGAGTTTGGAACTATTGTGGATGTTGTTGAAATTGTTGCTGGTATGGGGGTTGTTGTGGAGGTCTTTATTGTTGTGGCTGAGTTTGAGCTTGATATTGGTTGGGTCCCTGCTTTTGAAAATTTCCTTGTTGGTCTTTCCATGCGAAATTAGGATGATTTTTCCATCCTGGATTATATGTGTTGGCGTATGGATTATTCTGCCTCAACATATGAATCTGTTCCATCTGTTCCTGCGTTGCCATACAATGCATAGCAAAATGCGGTCCACCACATATTTCACACATAACTGATGTGACTGGCTCAACTTGTGCTACTTTCTGTTCTCCAATATTCATCTTCTTTAGTCTTCTTTCTACCTCAGCCGCAATCTGGTCTTCCATTTTAACAACCTGATCTGCAAGCTTTAAATCAAATTTTCCTCCGGGTTGGTTCATTGTGCGATCATACAACTCAATATGCTCATTAGCGGCAATTGCTTCTATGATCCTCTTGATACCAGTGGCTGTTGAGAAATTAGTTGAGCCACTGGCAGCAGTGTCTATAAGCTATTTTGTCTTGACTCGTAGACCATTCACAAAAGTCTGTATTTGCTCGGTTGGGTCCATCTTATGAGTAGGACATGCAACCAAACACCTCTTAAACCTTTTATATGCATCTCCAAGTGATTCCCCTTCTTTCTGCTTGAAATTGACAATGTCATATCTTTTTCGAATGAAAACCGAAGCAGGGAAATACTCATTAAGGAAAGCATTTTCCATTTCTTGCCATGTCGTGATACTCCCAGCTGGAAGTGAGTAAAACCACTTTTCCGCATCTTCGGATAGGGTGAATGGAAACATCACAAGTCTCTTGGCTTCTTTAGAATGGCCTTCTATCTTCAATGAAGTTGTTGTGGTGAGGAATCTCTATAGATGCTTATTTGCATCTTCGTTGATTCTTCCTGAAAAGGGCTTGCTCTCCAACTGGCGGATAGTAGAAGGATGTAATTGGAAGTGTGCCACATTGACCGATTGATTTACTATTGTCATTTGGCCAAGTGGTGAATTAGCCCTTCAATAATCACCTAAAAGTCTCTCCGCGGGAGGCGGATCAGCTGCCATAGTTTTAGATTCTGAATCTGACTGCTCGGATGGGATGGATAGTACTTCTTCATTTTCCGATTCTAAAACTATGGGTGATTCTTCTTTTGATGCCAGTCTTTTCTGCTTAACTTCTCGAAGTCGTGCTCGCAATGATCTTTCTGGTTCTGCGTCAAAAAGAAATTCTGCTGAGGCCTTACCTCGCATACAAGATTAGACAATGATTAGTTGGGAGTAAAATTAAAAATTAAACAAAATACAAATTGCAGAAGATATAAAATTTTAGTTGCAGAGCAACAAAATTTTAATTGAATTATTAATTACTTATATTTTGGCAATCCCCGGTAACGGCGCCAAAAACTTGATTGGTAAAATAGCAAGTGTACTATTTTCACCGATGTAGTTATAATGGGTTTTACCCCAAGTATCGATCTCGAGGATTGCGTAGGAAATATAAGTTATTGTAACGAGTCAATTAAACAAAAGGGCATATAGGTTTTTTGTTTAAAATGAAACAAGTGAATTAAAATAAATAAGCTGAAATTAAAATTGAACTTTTCTATAAAATGAGAATAATGCCAAGGTAAAGTGTATGATGTGCTTTATAACTCCTCTGAATAAAGATCTTTGTAACAAGTTCATAGGATGCAATTATTTATTCTTAAGGATGTTTTCCTAAGTTCTTAGTGAAAACCTTTTGGTTTATAATCCTATTACCTAATTCCTTAGAAATAGAGGATTAAACCAAAGCTGTAATTAATCAAGAATTTCTAAATAACCTTATGGTATCCCTAGTCCTAGGTGATAACTATAAGATTCAATTTTATAAAAACCTTAACAACCGTAGTCCTACAAATTGTTAACCGGAAATCAATCCTTGTTTGTCCGACAAAGAAAGCATAAAAACATTATACAATCAAATTGAATAATACGAACATTGGATTAAAGAAATACGATATTCATAGTCATTACAAATCAAATCAGGGACACCCCCTAGCATTGGGGGGTTTAGCCTCTCATAGTATTCAAGAAACACAAATTAAAGAGTTTAGACATTACAAAGATTAGTGAAAACTCTGATCTTCAATGGTGTCCACCGTTGAATCTCTTCGTCTTCCAAACTCTTGATGAAGCTATCTTTCTCCTCTATTTGGAATTCTATCGTACGATGAAAAAAGTGCCTTATCCTTGTCTCTCAAATCACTTTTAACCTCTCTAGGTTTTCAGGTCCAAGACAGAATATCAAAAATGCCCCTGGTACTTTAAAAATATCAAAACATAAAAAATCAGGATTTCTGTCCGCACTAGCTAACACGGCCGTGTCACTTGACACGGGCAGACCGTGTTAGCTTCTACCATCTGGGGGAACTTGCTTCAGGAGGTCTGACACGGCCGTGTCAGGTGACACGGGCAGACCATGTCAGCCTCTGCCTATCCACTTTATTTTTACTCTTCGTTTCCTTCTTGTGTACCACTTGGACATGCGATCTTTCTTCAATCCAAAGCCAACCTAAAACAATCACCAAACGAGATCAAAACACCTAATAGACAACGATAAATGGCACAAAAACAAATTGCATACAAATAAACTATAACTAGATAAATTAAAGAAAAACACCTAAAAACAACCACAAAGTGTTACCAAGTGTCGTATGCGAACTAACTCTTCTTTTATTTTTGAGTTGTGAAAACCAGAGAGTCGCCACCGGCTTTTATTTTATCCAATTAAGGAAAGGTTTATAAAAGAAACTGAAAAAGACCTTAAAGAGATTTTGGGTTCGGGGGTAGGTTATACAAAGGGAAGGTGTTAGCACCCTTTGTATCCATGGTTATCCATGGGCTCTTAATTGCTTAGCTCACTTGTTTGAATCGTTTGTCTTGCTTTAAAATGCTTGTATGTGGTTTTAAATACTTTTATAAAGAATTAACTTTAATTTGTAATGATTCGTGTATGGATGTATACAAAGTGTTTATCTTTCGAAAGATATTTTGATGGTTAAAAAAAAAAAGATAACTTCGTAATGATCCTTGTTTGGATATATACAAAGTGTTGTCTTTTGAAAGTTTTGTTTTGGAAAAACAGTGATATGTGAAAACATTTGTTGTTTTGTTTTATTTGAGCAAGCAATTAGGAGATCTACCCTAAGTTCATAAGGTCCTTTCCTATTTCTTTTAGAAAATTTTCCTTGACTGGATACAGAAGAAAAAATTTGAATCGCATTTGAAACAGTAGAATTGATTTTGAAAAGAGTAACAGAGGGATTACCCTAAGAGGTGCAAGTGTGATTGTGTTTTATTTTCAGATATGTTATCTTTGAGATTAGTGATCTAGCGCTTAAGTTTTATTCTTGTCATACACGCAGTTTTATATGTACAAAAATTAAAGTGCGGGAATGTAAAATGCGGAAAGTAAATATACGCTATTACATCGATTGTGCGAGAAATGTAAACTACGCTATTTACATGAATTTGACAACCTATACACTTATCTATGTATTTAAATTGCAATAAGATAAAGGGAAAATATTTTGGGATTTTTGGATGGTTGATTTTAATTAAAATTAATGCATAATTAATTTAATTAAAAGGTTAGAAATTAGAAATAAAATTTAAACCTAAAAAATTAAGTCTAAAATATGTCCAAGTTGCTTGTTAATTAATTTTAAAAATAAAATTATTTTTTTGTGATTTTGAAATTTGTTTTGGAGATTATTAAGCTAATTAACATATAATTATACAAATAATTATACACATAAATTAAACTTAAAGAGAAAAATATTCTAAACATGTACAAAATTAGTTTATAATATATAAACCTAATTTAAATAAAAGAAAATATTTTTTTGATTTTTTTAATAGGTTAGAAATAATTAAAAGATGAATATATAAATATTATCTAATTAATTAAACAAAATATTTTTAATTATGAAGAAAAATAAAATATTTTTGTGTCAAAAATTAATTAAACATTTTATCACACTAAAAATATTTTTAATATAATTTTTTGATTTTTAAAACTATTTTAAATTAATTTTACAAGGAAAATCAAATAAAATAGAAAATATATTAAATATACGATCTGGTGTGGTTGATGGGAGGGTCTATGGTATGGATGCGTGCTCAGATGCGTTGGATGAGCTGGCAGGATTGATCATGTGGCTGCTGAAGCAAGGAAGCATGGCTTATGATGAGCGCACAAACACTGGATCTAAGGAATTTAAACTTGCTGACGTGCGTTTTCTGGCCAATCAGAGCCTACCACGCTTCGTCTTCTTCCTCCTTTCCGTTGCTAAAGCTTCTGCAACTGTGGCTAAAGCTTTTAGCTATGGTTTTTTGCGTAGCTGTAGACCTGCAAACAATCAAAACTTTACACAAGCAATATAAACTAATTAGGAGGCCATGGTTCAACTTAAAATTGTCCCCTGAGTTCAAATATGCCCTTAGTTTCTCCTAATTTTTCCTAAATCGAATAATCCTAAAATGGAGTTCAAGAACCCTAGAATGGCAACTTCGTGTACAAGCATCCAAACCTCAATTAAACTTCCAGAAATGATCAAAACATCAAACTAAACTTAAATATGGGATTACATCTTATTGAATATGCATGTATGATTATATTTTTATAGGTTTTTGTTTGAACAAACTGTGAGCTATGGAGCTTGGTTTAAGGTGTTTTGGTTGATGGAAACTATTGGAATAGTTTCAGAATCACTTGAGGGTCATGTTTGGACAATTATTTGCAACTGAATCTAACTCAAACTAAAAATTCGAATTTTCAATTTCTTTAAAATTTTCAAGTTGGTACAAGAGTGATACAAGCATATGTTTTGTTCTGAATTCGTGTGTGTCCTATTGCTGAAGTGTTCTAAGCATTTTATAGGCAATAGAGGTGCTGAAATATTAAGCTAACAAGCATTGATTGTTTTTGAACTTTTGAATTTTTTAATACTAAAAGCTTTGAATTTCTTGGCCATGGCTTCAATTTTCTTCACCCCTCTTGCTATAGGCCTGTTGTACATCTCTATGCTGCAGAGTTTGGATCAAATTTGATGGCTCATGCTAAGGACAAAAGCCTTGAATCATTATCTTGAACCATTTCTTTTTTAATTTAACTTTAAATGGAATAAAATCAAATTAAAAAAGAAATAAAAATCTCATGGGCCTTATGTTGGTCGTGGGAGCCCTTTAACATCATTAGAAACATGTTTGGATCATGAATACTTGGCCTCTTTTGGAAAAAAAACATTTTTGATCAATGTTGGTTTCATGCATTTTCCCAAAAAATAGCCAACTTCAACAAGGCATAAATTCCTCAATTTTGATCATATAAAGGAGTTCTTGTACTTTTTAGAAACCTCAAGATGTCCTCTACAAGCTACTTTGGAAGCTTTTTTGCATTTGGAGAAGTTATCTTGATGTTATGGGTGTCGCACGCTCGCGAAAAATGAACAGAGTCGCCACCAATATATTTATCCCATAAGGGAAAGGAATATCAGAAAGCCTAACAAAGGAAGGAACAGGGTCTTGCGACCAGAGAATCAAGGTACGGGAGTCGGTTACGCGAGGGGAAGGTATTAGCACCCCTCGCGCCCATCGTACTCGATGGTATCCACCTATGTTTGTTTCTATCTAAAGGGTGTATCTATGTCTATGTCTATATGTGAATGAATGCAAAAGAAATACGGGGAAAAGAAGAAATTATTTACAACTGTGCTCGTTCAAGCCTCGCGACTTGATGCCTACGTATCCTTTTCAGGAATCAGAGCGCCGTAGTTCGGCTCCATAGTTTTGTTTGTTTTTGTGTTTTTTAGTTGGGCGGCGTTAACGTTCGCGCTCTTGCATAAGGGATCGACCTAGGATGCAATGGAGCGGAAATAACGGTGCCCTTAAGAAAGCGAGAGAAGAGAGAGAGAGTTTGAGTGTTTCGAGGAAATCCCTTAAGCAAGGGAAACTCGAGTTACTCTTTGGTTTGTGTTTTTTAGAGGTTGGGAACTTACGCCTGAATGGAACCCTTAAGCAAGGGAGCTCCAAGCACTCGAACATCCCTTAAGCAAGGGAAGTTACAAGCTTCCATTCCCTTTTTATTAGTCAAAGTATTTATTAGTCATTTTTTATGAGTTTTCTTGGTATTTTTTATGGGAGTTTATTTTGAATATTTTTAGATGTTTTAGGGTTGAAAAGAAAAAGAATGCAATAGGGAACTAATCCTAAATTCTAATCTATGTTGTCTAATTCTTATTTATGTACAAAAGGAGTCTAAAATAGTACTAACGAAATAGGCCTAAAATAAGGCCAAAAATACAAGCAATAAAATCACACTAAGCATCATACAAAAATAACATGGAAATAGCGCAAAAACAATTCAAGCATTAATGCGAAATTAAACTAAAACTATTTATTTTTATGAGTTTTATTAAAAAACCTAAACTAGCATTTTTATTGTTTTTTTATGTGACAAAAATTGTATTAAAGGTCTAAAAATATAGGAGAAAAATTAGCAATTATTACCTAAAAGAAATATGAAAAATCTAACTAAGGAGACTTAAGATTCTAGTAATTTTGTACACCAGAGGGGCTGTATAATGAGGATGGTGGTGTGAAAATCGATGGGGCGCAGGACCCAGGAGATTGTAGCCCGAACAGAGTTTTGTATCAGATTTTTATTTGGACAAAAATGATATGGTTCATGGGCCAAATGTGGTGTAGTTAGCAATTCGGTGGAGCCCAAGAACGTTTTTTGTTATTCGGATTTTATGGTCCAAAAACTGGAGATGCAACGGGCCTAAGAGTTCTGATCTAGTTCATTTTTCGTTTTTAACCAAAAATAATAAAACAAATTAAAAAAATAAAGGGAAATAAGAACAGAAGAAGAGGATTTAGGGTTCACAATGTGACCTTTAACCTTCGAGATCAACACTCTCTCCTCCCACGATCACGGCGGCGCGACGGTTCCGGTGAGATCCTCCCTTCGTCGTCTTGACCCACAGAAGTGGAACAGCGTCCTCTCTATGCCCTCAAGTCTCCTTCTCGTCTCCCTTTCTCTCGTTCAAACCCAACGACGGCGCCGGGAAAACCGTTCCTCCGAGTGATCACCTCCACCGAATAATCTCATCCCTTCTCCTGTTCAAATCGAACCATAAATCCGGAGAAGACCATATACGAAACCTGGAGTAGCGCACTAGAGCTAGTAGTCGAAGAAGGGAGATTCCGAAAGTTCAGATGCGATATAAGTGCAATGAAAGAGGAGCTTCTTCAGGTGATTCTTGCTCCGTTCTTTGAATTTTTGTATTTGATACTTCTTCTTCTTCTTTCTTATTTTTCTTCTGCCTGTGAGTTGTTGTTGTTTGAGTGGAATGAATTGGTGAGGATGAGTTGCAGAGAGAGGTGAATTGAGAGAGATTGGTGAAGAAAATGGGGAGTGTGAAGAGATGAAGGGGAAGTTAGAGTGAGAGAGTGATGAAGGAGGTGGTTATGGTGGTGGAGAGAGTGAAGATGGAGAATGGTGATGAAGTGTTGGTGAATGAGCGTGTGTGTTGCAGAGAGAGTTGAAGGTGAATGGGAGGAAGATGAGAGGTGATGAATGAATGGTGAATCAGTGAAAATGGCGTGAAAATTGAATCAGTGAGAGAGGTTCAGTTATATAGGTTGAAGTTCTGAGATTCAGTTAGAGTGTGAGGGATTGTTAGCCATTGGATTTTGACTTTCGGTTAGTGATTGGATGGTGGGGATTGAAGTTGATTATGAGGGTTAGTTAAAGGTTAGAATTGGTTAGAACTGACTCAGTTAGTTATGACTGTTGACTCAGTTAGTTAGACTGAGTTAGAACTGAGTTAGATGATTCTGTTAGGCTGATTAAAACTGTTAGGAGTGTTAGTTGGTGGTTTCAAAGTGGTTAGAGATTTTGTTAAAGGTTTTATGCAGGGGATTAAGAGTTAGTTCGTAACTGATTCTGTTTTGAGGGTTGGGAGTTAGTTATAGGTTTATGAGAGTTTGATTTGGAGAGTGAAAGTTAGTTACAAAAAAAATGTTAACAGGCGGTTAGTTTTTATTTTCTGTTATGCAGGTTGTAGAAGTTAGTTAGCATTCTGTTAGGTTAGTTTAGAGGGAGAGGAAGTTACTGAATGTTAGTAGAAGAAAGGAATTGTTTAGAAAGTCGGTTAAGGCTGAAACTGAGTTTGTTAGAGGTTGACAGTTAGGAAGTTATGGCTTGAATGTACTGAATGGGATTTATGTTATGTTAGTTTGTGTATGGTTTTGGGTAGAGTTTTGACTGAATTTGGTTATGGTGCAGGTTTGAGTTTGGTTTAGATGCGAGTTTATGGTGGGTACGTGAATGTTGGATTATACGCCACGAAGACTTGGCGATGACTATTGGACTGTTACGGTTCCATGTGGGGAAGGTTGATACCAGTGGATGTGTTATGTGCAGTGAGCCCAGGTAAAAGATTCTTATTGATTTTCTGCTATGCTTTCTATTGGTGTCAGTTGGATGTGTGTTTGATATGGTTGTGAATCATTTGTTTTCGCATTGATCCTTGGTGCTGACCCAGTCTGGACTTGAACTGATTCTCTTGTTGTGAAGCTGACTCAGATTTTTTGTTGATGTCTTGTGCAGGTAGCTGAAACTGAGGAAGTTGAATGTCATCTTATTTCATGGTATGGTTGTATATGTGATTTGTCAAGTTAATTCTTAGATGTTAGGGGATTAGTCAGTAACTGTTATGGACAAATGTGGATGACTGAACTGGTGCATATGGTTTGTGGTTTGAACTGAGTTTATGAATTGGTTTTGAGTAATGTGAATGTGGATTTTGCAGGGATTAGTATATGTTTTGGACTGGACGTGAGTGGCTTGTATGTGAACTGATTTGGCCTTTTCTCGTGACTCTCTTTCCTGATCTGCATTGTGTTGGGTATATGGTATTGAAAATAGTAGAATTCTGCATATGTTTGTTTTTATGGAATGATGCAAAAACATCAAATGGCTGCAAGTTTGTATGGCTTTGTTATGTATGATAGAATTGGTTGTTTTTTGAATGAATTGGTTTATGTGTGCAGGGTGGTTTTGGTATGGCTGTAGGGATGATATGAGTTTAATGGTTGCAGGCTGCTGGATTTGGTGCTTTTCGCGGCAGGTTCATGAAGAAAAACGAAGGAGAATTGGCTTGAAGAATTGAAGAAAGAAATTTAGGATTAGGGACAAAGGGCTCAAGTAAATCGTCAATTTTGTTGTAACATTCCTTGTAACTTGTGTAGCCTTTGATAAGAGATGAATTGGATTTTTGTAATGAATTTTGTATTGACTAATACCTGAACCAAATGAAGATGAAGTTTTACCTCTTTTCTTTCCAAATTTGAATTCTCTTCATGCTTCAATATTTACTATGAGTATAAAGTCTTTCAAAAGAAATTACCCATACTCCATCTTGAATGAGGAGATCCACATGACTTAGTCATCAGAAGTCAACCGCCCTAGGTTGACTTGTTGACCAAATGTCAACTTATGCCAAATGGGTTTATCTTTAGATTTCTTTCCTTTTTCTGAATTTAAATGATCAATTGTCCTCTATTTCTCTCAATGCTTGATATCAAAAGAATACTTTAATCTTCAAATTGACTATCAGATGAATCAATAGCTCAACTCAATTCATAGCACCATAACAAAATATCAGATGAAGTACCTATAAGGCCAGAACTCTAATTAGGAAATCTCGATTCAAATGACCTAGGAAATAAACCTTGAGTCATCTGATCAAGTATCTTTCAGAAGAGTTGTATCAAACACAATCTTAATTAAGTGTCATGCATCCCTTTTTTGGAGGAAACAAATAACCTTTTGCCAAGACTTATGTTAAACCCCAGCTTGTCTCTTGACCCTTGATCCCTTGCCAGGTTATTGTTTAATGAATACATGGGTTATGTTAGATGACCTAGTGGAGATATGTACATGAGATTATGAGATGCATAAGCCAGATAGAATTGCAAAGGGGTAGGACAAATTTGGGGTATGACAGCTGCCCCTGTTTAATCATCTTAAACCTGAAGGTGAGATTGGCGTCAGCCTTTCGAACATTCAAGGTAGAAGAAG
Source organism: Vicia villosa (assembly GCF_029867415.1). Classification (NCBI taxonomy): domain Eukaryota; kingdom Viridiplantae; phylum Streptophyta; class Magnoliopsida; order Fabales; family Fabaceae; genus Vicia; species Vicia villosa. The sequence continues at coordinate 12,280,478 of NC_081186.1, read as the reverse complement.
ATTAAATATCAAAGTACCAGAAATTTGTCCTGAAGAGAGGATGGTGTAGGTGTTATCCTTATTTTTGTTTTTGTTTTGATATCTGCTGGGGAAAGAGATTTTTTTGTTTTTCTGGTGGAAATATTTACAGTGAGTAATTGGATGAACGGTGATAGCTTGTAACGTAGCCAAGGTGCAAATACAAGGTTCTCAATGGAAATGATTGTTGTATGAAACTGTGATTGGAAAGTATGGGTTTGATGGAAAGGTAGGACCTACGATCCGTGACTCGAAACTAGGGTAAGGTCAACGGACCTACGACCCACAAGAATGAAAAAGATGGGGATAAGGTCAACGGACCTACGATCCACAAGAAATGAAAAAGATGGGGATAAGGTCAACGGACCTACGATCCACAAGAAATGAAAGAAAGGATAAACATCAACACTGGGGTTGGAGGATATCAACGCTGAGGTTGGAGCATGTCAACACTGAGGTTGGGGGACATCAACACTGAGGTTGTGAAAGGAAAGGCGTCGACACTGAGGTCGAGGGCATCAACACTGAGGTTGGAACGAGAAAAGATAAACATCAACACTGAGGTTGTGAAAGGAAAGGCGTCGACACTGAGGTCGAGGGCATCAACACTGAGGTTGGAACGAGAAAAGATAAACATCAACACTGAGGTTGTGAATGACGATTGGCATCGACACAGAGGTCGGTGGAGGAGTGATAGGCATCAACACAGGGGTTGGACAAGAAAAGGATAGACATCAACACTGAGGTTGGAAAAGAAAGGTATCGACACTGAGGTCAAAGGAAGAAAGAATTAATATCAACACTGAGGTTGGGGATTGGGAATTAGTTTTGAAATGGTTTGCCAGGGCGGAAGGCCAAGGATACACAACACGGGGGTTGGATCTAAAAGTTTTCCCGTACGAGGGAAGAGATCACGGAGACTAGTGACGACTAGACTCGACCAAAAGACGTAATCACGAAGATGTTGATGCTTGCGAAGCATAAGAGTTACATTAATCCCTCAGGCCAAAGGCGGGGTGTAACTCTTCAAGAGTGGCAATCGTTCGAATTACCACACACCAAGTATGGTTATTCAAACGGTTGAAAAATGAGATGGGTTGAATGCCCACCCTCATTCGCACTCTAATCTTCACGCAGCACACGGGAAATAACCTCGGAGACAACGATTCTGACGAAGAAAGACAGGAGAGAGAAGATAAGATTTCTTTTGGGGATTGAGAATACCAGGTATTGGCACCATGGTTTGAGGAGATTTGTGATGTAGTTGCAGATATCAATCAGAGTTTGTAAGGACAACTTTTCTGTGGGGATGTATCATCGTCTTGATTGAATGTTGATTTGTATTATCTGGCTTATGCTTTGTATGCATGTTTGAATTTTTCTGTATGGCGTAATGCTCCACCTTGATGGAAATGCTACGCTTTTGAGGATGCAATGTTATATGCAATGAATTCTATATGCAAAGTGCCAAATAAAGGCGCTAGAGTGATGGAGAAGCATGATTATTGGGGTCCGTTGCTTGTTGTCTTGAGACGCCAATATGGATCGGTGTTGGAAACCTTGCAGTACCAAAGATCATTGGAAACTGCATTGAGGGTTGAAATGTAGCTTTGTCGGGGAGGAAGTGACTTCATCTGACTTTCCCTACATCTTGAATTGCTTGGGGATGGTGAGCTTGAGGAGATTCCCTCGATTCACCATGTTGAGGATAAGAACTTCAGAAGAGGAGACCAGGTCGGGGAATGGGACAACTCCCATGAGAAATAAACTCATGTGCTTGGGGAGAAACCATGGTTCCAGGAGAAATAAACTCCTATGATCGGGGAGAAGGCAATAAAACTCAGAAGATTGTGCCCCAAGATTCGTGACCTACGGAGGAATTTTCCCCAAAGGATCCTTGGAGAGATTTGTCAAATCTCGACGTAATTGCCCCAGATTAATTGACCCCAAGAGAGATTCCTCGACTTGATTGCCCCAGATTGATGGAAGCTTGAATGGATGCCTCAGTTGACAGAGTCTTCACACAACTTGCCCCTTGGAGTAGTCAGCCTTTGAAGTGAATGGCTCATAGAATCGATCAACTTTTTCTGCAGTTGTTCATTGTTTGAATCTTCCTTGATGTCAAGTCTTTATTCACAAGTAAAAGGTATTTGTTTTGAAGATGATAATCCTAATGCAATGCTTATGCTAGCTTCGAGATCAAAGTTATTAAAACAAAGTCATGACATTCAGTGTTTGAATTATTTGTCATATCGATATCAACATAAATGGTAAGCAAACATCTAGGAGTCAGTTTTACACATCTTGCTTTTGAAATAAACCCTGCTTCAATTAGGTCTTTTAAGGGTTGTAACGTGGCCTGGTTCACGGTTTTAGAAAGAAAGGATTTAAGGCTCAAAGTCTAACCTAACCCACCCATTCTTCGTGATGTTCTCCAGTCCTAAATTCAACTTAACCTGATACGAGCGTTCATCCCTCAAGAGGAGTTTGAGATAATTGAGGAACCAATGAAGTCTTCTTGGACATGGCAGTCACTCGCTTTCGTTTTTGGTGTCTGATCACACGACTTTGTTCCTTTGATGAGGACCTTTATTTTGTAATCCTCGTTTTTCGCTTCTGCTTTGCCTTTCTTTTGTTTCCCTAACTTTTGCCTGGACAAATTCTTTTTAATTTTATTTTGGAGTCCAGCGGGATGCCCTAATTTTGCCTAAGTCACTTGTTTTCAAGTTGTTGACTTAGCGGGCTCTCTTTTTTTTTCTTTTTTCAATCCTTTCTTTTTTTGAATAAGTCGTGTGATCCTGAATCTCTGACTTGTGGGAGTGATTGTGACTGCCTCATTCTTTGATTGATGAGGGATTACCATTGTAATATTGACTTTCCTCAATCTTTTTTGAAAGATAACCATTGTTGTATCCTTGGATGCATACTCCTGATGAATTCTGAATGCTCGACCAGATTAATTGAATGCTACCCTGCCCCTGGGTTAAATGTGAGGGTTTTTTTTTTTTTGTATAGAAAAGAAACTCCTACTTCAAGGCTCAAAGGGGTTAAAGAGGGTCTATCTCCCTTATATCTCCGGTGTTTGGGGATTTGAAACAATGCCTGTACATCCTCAGCGGGGTTTTATTCAAAAGCACACAATTTTAGATTTTGCGTTTTTATTTTTTCATCATTCTCCTTTTGATATTTTTGCTTAATCCAGAGTTTGATATCGATAGACAGAAAGATATGAGTGAACACGAATGGATTGATTCGAAACTAGCATATGCAATGCATTTTTATTTTCATTAAAAAACAAACAAGTTTTACATGGAAGAAACATTTAACAAAACAAGGAAAACTACAAATGAAAGTGCAGAAATGATTGATGATTGCCATTGTTGAGGAGGCTTGACTCCGTCTGGACTTGTTGATCTTGAATACTTTTTGCAGTTCTTTCCAAATACTTCAGATTACTTCAAAAGAAAACTCCAACGAAGTCACCCAAGAGTTGTAAATTTTTGTCTTACTTTAGGGATTCGAGCAATGCGAGCGATGCAATGCTCAAGATAAGAGTACGTCTTGCTTATCCCTCGTGCGGGAGCCCCAAGCATAGTTGCTAGAGTAGTAATTACCATCATAAATGGAAAGAATCTTGTATGATCATCAAACTCAAGAGAACTACTTGTGGTGAAGAAGACCCAATACTAGAATCTTAACCAATTGAAGTTCCAACAAACGGGGAAGCAACTTGAGAATGAGAAGCATTATGTAGAACACTCTTTATTACCACATGGAAAAAGAATCTGACAAGTCACCCCAGAATTTGTAATGCTATAAGGGATTCGAGCAATGCAAATGGCGCAATGCTCAAGATAGACCAGGTCTTGCTTATCCCTCGATCGGGAGCCCCATGAACCTTTCAATTTATATGAAGACCATTTGGAGTGAATGATATCGCTTTGGAGTCAATGAGATCTTGGACCTTGTGTTTCAAAATATTACAATCCTCAGTTGAATGTCCAGATGTCCCAGAATGGTACTCGCACTTTGCATTTAGGTCATATCCTTGAGGAATCGGTGTTGGAGGGGGTTTAGCCTCCCTTAGTTCGACCAAGGATGAGAGAGCAGTTGACTGTAGGTCATGGGAATCGGGTCAATCTTTCTTGGTGGTCTTCTCGGCCTTCGTGGACCTTGTTGTTGGTAATTTTGGTGATAGTTGAGAACATGAACCTGAGGATAAGCAGGGAGTTCCTCTTCTCCATTCTCTGAAGTCGCATTTGTTTCACTTTTCTCTTCTTCAGTGAATTCAGGAATATTGGCCATATCTTGGATTTTACCCATCTTTAAAGCATTTTCAATTCGTTCTCCTACGACAACCAAACTTGAGAATTCGGAGGAAGCACATCCAATCATCATGTTCAGATAAGGATCTTTCAAAGTATTCATGAACATGTCCACAAGCTCTCGTTCCAAAAGAGGAGGTTGGACTCTGGAAGCTAATTCTCTCCATCTTTGTGCATACTCTTTGAAAGACTCATCAACCTTTTGAGTTAAACTTTGGAGTTGTAGTCTAGTAGGAGCCATGTCACTATTGTACTTGTAATTCTTGAGAAAAGCCTCTGCTAGTTCATCCCATGTGCGGACATGGGTTCGTTTAAGACGCGTATACCACTCAAGGGATGCCCCACTTAGGCTATCTTGGAAGAAGTGCATGAGAAGCTTATCATTTTCTGCATACGGAGCCATCTTGTTGCAAAATGCCTTGATGTGACTCATCGGGCAAGTAATACCCTTGTATTTCTCAAAACTGGGGACTTTGAACTTAGCAGGAATCTTGATATCAGGCACTAGGCACAAATCAATAGCATTCAATCCTGAGGAGCTTCGACCTTCTAAAGCCTTCAATCTTTCTTCCAGGAGATGGAATTTTCTCTCATTTTCCTCGATCGGGAACTTGAAGGCTTCGAGTTCAGAATCGTTCTCATGATGTGAATCCTCCTTATTTGGAACTTCCACGGGCACAGGTTTTGATGCTCCATTAGCAACAGTAATCGGAGTACTATTAGCCAATTTAGCAACACTTTGTCTGAGCTCTTCTTGCCCCTGAACAACAACATTGAGAGTCTCCAAGAGTTGGGTCATCCTCTCACCCATAACATCCATGTCCTTACGAAGTTCAGTCTGGTTTTGTTCAAGACGGTCCATGATTCTCTTCTGATTAATCCTTGTGTGATACGGATGTAGGGAAGTCAGCTTTGATGATGAAGCAGAAATCTGATGAAAGGGACCCCAATTAGCTTCTGAGAGAATAATGGAATGCATGATGATATGAATGCAATGTTTCATTTATGAGGGATCCTAAAGTCTTTTCACCCATTCTTTCTTCTATCCTTTTTTGAAACCAAAGCTTTCTTTTTTATAGAATATCTTTTCTTTTTTCTTTTTTCCTTCTTTTCTATTTCCTTTTTCTTTTCATTTCTTTTTTTGGAAATAGACTTTAGAATTCCTCACAAATGAAGTGGATAAAACAATGATGTTATGCAATGCAAGCATGGGATCAAGGTCCATATGATCTGAGTAGCAATCTGTGCAATCCTCTGAATGAATGATGTAAAGCCTTTGTAGGTCAAATGTCACAGGATCAAAGGTTCGACGCCTTTTTGGAATACCAGACTATCAAGCACCATGAGAACAGACCAAATAAAGGTCCGACCTCAACTATGAAGAAGCAATGGTATGTAGGAGCCAAGGTTTCCTGTCCCACCCCAATCTCACGGGTATGAAGTCTAGACACGGACAAGTGGTCCCTAATGGTCACCAGGGTCTACAGTTCCCATGGGGTACAAAGTGTTTGAGGCAACAAGCGTGCCAGACACAGTGTTCCATGAAAGAACCTCGCCCAGTTGTGGTACCCCATGTCAATCTCAGCCATAGCAAGCGCTACGGGAGTCAACATGAGCATCCACGCTAATCCTATGTGTCACTTGGCCTGGGTAGTGGGCCTTTTACCTCACACAAACCCCCCACCTGCAAAACAGAACAGAAGACCCCAAGGAACACAAAATATAGTCCATATGCATGATGTGCAAGCAGAAATAAACATGATATGCAAGCAGAAAATAAACATGCAAACATATATACAAGATATAGACATAAAACAAATAAACACCCAATAAAATAAAACAAACAAAGGCTAGGATCGACTCGCTTAGGTAATCCCCAGCAGAGTCGCCAGCTGTCGCACGCTCGCGAAAAATGAATAGAGTCGCCACCAATATATTTATCCCATAAGGGAAAGGAATATCAGAAAGCCTAACAAAGGAAGGAACAGGGTCTTGCGACCAGAGAATCAAGGTACGGGAGTCGGTTACGCGAGGGGAAGGTATCCACCTATGTTTGTTTCTATCTAAAGGGTGTATCTATGTCTATGTCTATATGTGAATGAATGCAAAAGAAATACGGGGAAAAGAAGAAATTATTTACAAATGTGCTCGTTCAAGCCCCGCGACTTGATGCCTACGTATCCTTTTCAGGAATCAGAGCGCCGTAGTTCGGCTCCATAGTTTTGTTTGTTTTTGTGTTTTTTAGTTGGGCGGCGTTAACGTTCGCGCTCTTGCATAAGGGATCGACCTAGGATGCAATGGAGCGGAAATAACGGTGCCCTTAAGAAAGCGAGAGAAGAGAGAGAGAGAGTTTGAGTGTTTCGAGGAAATCCCTTAAGCAAGGGAAACTCGAGTTACTCTTTGGTTTGTGTTTTTTAGAGGTTGGGAACTTACGCCTGAATGGAACCCTTAAGCAAGGGAGCTCCAAGCACTCGAACATCCCTTAAGCAAGGGAAGTTACAAGCTTCCATTCCCTTTTTATTAGTCAAAGTATTTATTAGTCATTTTTTATGAGTTTTCTTGGTATTTTTTATGGGAGTTTATTTTGAATATTTTTAGATGTTTTAGGGTTGAAAAGAAAAAGAATGCAATAGGGAACTAATCCTAAATTCTAATCTATGTTGTCTAATTCTTATTTATGTACAAAAGGAGTCTAAAATAGTACTAACGAAATAGGCCTAAAATAAGGCCAAAAATACAAGCAATAAAATCACACTAAGCATCATACAAAAATAACATGGAAATAGCGCAAAAACAATTCAAGCATTAATGCGAAATTAAACTAAAACTATTTATTTTTATGAGTTTTATTAAAAAACCTAAACTAGCATTTTTATTGTTTTTTTATGTGACAAAAATTGTATTAAAGGTCTAAAAATATAGGAGAAAAATTAGCAATTATTACCTAAAAGAAATATGAAAAATCTAACTAAGGAGACTTAAGATTCTAGTAATTTTGTACACCAGAGGGGCTGTATAATGAGGATGGTGGTGTGAAAATCGATGGGGCGCAGGACCCAGGAGATTGTAGCCCGAACAGAGTTTTGTATCAGATTTTTATTTGGACAAAAATGATATGGTTCATGGGCCAAATGTGGTGTAGTTAGCAATTCGGTGGAGCCCAAGAACGTTTTTTGTTATTCAGATTTTATGGTCCAAAAACTGGAGATGCAACGGGCCTAAGAGTTCTGATCTAGTTCATTTTTCGTTTTTAACCAAAAATAATAAAACAAATTAAAAAAATAAAGGGAAATAAGAACAGAAGAAGAGGATTTAGGGTTCACAATGTGACCTTTAACCTTCGAGATCAACACTCTCTCCTCCCACGATCACGGCGGCGCGACGGTTCCGGTGAGATCCTCCCTTCGTCGTCTTGACCCACAGAAGTGGAACAGCGTCCTCTCTATGCCCTCAAGTCTCCTTCTCGTCTCCCTTTCTCTCGTTCAAACCCAACGACGGCGCCGGGAAAACCGTTCCTCCGAGTGATCACCTCCACCGAATAATCTCATCCCTTCTCCTGTTCAAATCGAACCATAAATCCGGAGAAGACCATATACGAAACCTGGAGTAGCGCACTAGAGCTAGTAGTCGAAGAAGGGAGATTCCGAAAGTTCAGATGCGATATAAGTGCAATGAAAGAGGAGCTTCTTCAGGTGATTCTTGCTCCGTTCTTTGAATTTTTGTATTTGATACTTCTTCTTCTTCTTTCTTATTTTTCTTCTGCCTGTGAGTTGTTGTTGTTTGAGTGGAATGAATTGGTGAGGATGAGTTGCAGAGAGAGGTGAATTGAGAGAGATTGGTGAAGAAAATGGGGAGTGTGAAGAGATGAAGGGGAAGTTAGAGTGAGAGAGTGATGAAGGAGGTGGTTATGGTGGTGGAGAGAGTGAAGATGGAGAATGGTGATGAAGTGTTGGTGAATGAGCGTGTGTGTTGCAGAGAGAGTTGAAGGTGAATGGGAGGAAGATGAGAGGTGATGAATGAATGGTGAATCAGTGAAAATGGCGTGAAAATTGAATCAGTGAGAGAGGTTCAGTTATATAGGTTGAAGTTCTGAGATTCAGTTAGAGTGTGAGGGATTGTTAGCCATTGGATTTTGACTTTCGGTTAGTGATTGGATGGTGGGGATTGAAGTTGATTATGAGGGTTAGTTAAAGGTTAGAATTGGTTAGAACTGACTCAGTTAGTTATGACTGTTGACTCAGTTAGTTAGACTGAGTTAGAACTGAGTTAGATGATTCTGTTAGGCTGATTAAAACTGTTAGGAGTGTTAGTTGGTGGTTTCAAAGTGGTTAGAGATTTTGTTAAAGGTTTTATGCAGGGGATTAAGAGTTAGTTCGTAACTGATTCTGTTTTGAGGGTTGGGAGTTAGTTATAGGTTTATGAGAGTTTGATTTGGAGAGTGAAAGTTAGTTACAAAAAAAATGTTAACAGGCGGTTAGTTTTTATTTTCTGTTATGCAGGTTGTAGAAGTTAGTTAGCATTCTGTTAGGTTAGTTTAGAGGGAGAGGAAGTTACTGAATGTTAGTAGAAGAAAGGAATTGTTTAGAAAGTCGGTTAAGGCTGAAACTGAGTTTGTTAGAGGTTGACAGTTAGGAAGTTATGGCTTGAATGTACTGAATGGGATTTATGTTATGTTAGTTTGTGTATGGTTTTGGGTAGAGTTTTGACTGAATTTGGTTATGGTGCAGGTTTGAGTTTGGTTTAGATGCGAGTTTATGGTGGGTACGTGAATGTTGGATTATACGCCACGAAGACTTGGCGATGACTATTGGACTGTTACGGTTCCATGTGGGGAAGGTTGATACCAGTGGATGTGTTATGTGCAGTGAGCCCAGGTAAAAGATTCTTATTGATTTTCTGCTATGCTTTCTATTGGTGTCAGTTGGATGTGTGTTTGATATGGTTGTGAATCATTTGTTTTCGCATTGATCCTTGGTGCTGACCCAGTCTGGACTTGAACTGATTCTCTTGTTGTGAAGCTGACTCAGATTTTTTGTTGATGTCTTGTGCAGGTAGCTGAAACTGAGGAAGTTGAATGTCATCTTATTTCATGGTATGGTTGTATATGTGATTTGTCAAGTTAATTCTTAGATGTTAGGGGATTAGTCAGTAACTGTTATGGACAAATGTGGATGACTGAACTGGTGCATATGGTTTGTGGTTTGAACTGAGTTTATGAATTGGTTTTGAGTAATGTGAATGTGGATTTTGCAGGGATTAGTATATGTTTTGGACTGGACGTGAGTGGCTTGTATGTGAACTGATTTGGCCTTTTCTCGTGACTCTCTTTCCTGATCTGCATTGTGTTGGGTATATGGTATTGAAAATAGTAGAATTCTGCATATGTTTGTTTTTATGGAATGATGCAAAAACATCAAATGGCTGCAAGTTTGTATGGCTTTGTTATGTATGATAGAATTGGTTGTTTTTTGAATGAATTGGTTTATGTGTGCAGGGTGGTTTTGGTATGGCTGTAGGGATGATATGAGTTTAATGGTTGCAGGCTGCTGGATTTGGTGCTTTTCGCGGCAGGTTCATGAAGAAAAACGAAGGAGAATTGGCTTGAAGAATTGAAGAAAGAAATTTAGGATTAGGGACAAAGGGCTCAAGTAAATCGTCAATTTTGTTGTAACATTCCTTGTAACTTGTGTAGCCTTTGATAAGAGATGAATTGGATTTTTGTAATGAATTTTGTATTGACTAATACCTGAACCAAATGAAGATGAAGTTTTACCTCTTTTCTTTCCAAATTTGAATTCTCTTCATGCTTCAATATTTACTATGAGTATAAAGTCTTTCAAAAGAAATTACCCATACTCCATCTTGAATGAGGAGATCCACATGACTTAGTCAGCAGAAGTCAACCGCCCTAGGTTGACTTGTTGACCAAATGTCAACTTATGCCAAATGGGTTTATCTTTAGATTTCTTTCCTTTTTCTGAATTTAAATGATCAATTGTCCTCTATTTCTCTCAATGCTTGATATCAAAAGAATACTTTAATCTTCAAATTGACTATCAGATGAATCAATAGCTCAACTCAATTCATAGCACCATAACAAAATATCAGATGAAGTACCTATAAGGCCAGAACTCTAATTAGGAAATCTCGATTCAAATGACCTAGGAAATAAACCTTGAGTCATATGATCAAGTATCTTTCAGAAGAGTTGTATCAAACACAATCTTAATTAAGTGTCATGCATCCCTTTTTTGGAGGAAACAAATAACCTTTTGCCAAGACTTATGTTAAACCCCAGCTTGTCTCTTGACCCTTGATCCCTTGCCAGGTTATTGTTTAATGAATACATGGGTTATGTTAGATGACCTAGTGGAGATATGTACATGAGATTATGAGATGCATAAGCCAGATAGAATTGCAAAGGGGTAGGACAAATTTGGGGTATGACAATGGGCTTTGACAAAAAGCCACTTTTTGTTGACTTTGAAAGTCTGTAATGTCTTGGCTCATATTTTCCAAATGGTAAATGCAATGACCATGGGATCAATTTCATTTTAAAGATAATTGAATTTCCTTCAAAATAAGCTTTGGTTGGAATTTTTTGAATGAACGAGGAGAGAGTTATGGCCGGTCAAAGTTCAGTTGACTTTTTAGGAGAAAACCCTAATTTTGAAACTTAGGGTTTTGTTGATTTATGAACTTTTCTTGATGAATTATGATCAACCATTGATCAAATGATGAATCTTTTGACAAAATATGGATGTTGACAAAAAATTTCATTTTTTACTGTCTGTTGACTTTTCGGTCAAACTGGTCGTCTGTTGACTGTTTGAGCTGCTGACTGTGCGTCCGAGCGAATCGAAGTTTGAAAATTTGTCTGGTGGTACTTTGAGACATATGGAGATCCATGAAATCCATTTTGAGGTCTCAAAAACTCGTTCTCCTGAAAAAAACAAAAAAAACCTAATTAGGGACTGTTTGTGTAAGAGACAGTTAAGCGTACCAGGTTTTTGTGCAGTGTTGAGTCTCTGCTGATCATGTGATTATCAGAAGACTTCTAGAACAAAAATCTTGGAATTTTGAAATGCAAAAGATTGATTTGACTGATAGTACAAACACGGAGAATCGTGCCGTCAGCGAGTTTGACTGTTAACTGGCTGTCTGGGAATTAACGTAATAGTTAAAGTGAAAACTTAACAGTTAAAGTTAATTTTTTTCTTTTTGTTTTTTGTTGTGTTAATGGTGAAAATTTATTTACATGAGTTGTTAGAAAAACACAAACATAATAAATAAATAAATAAAATATACCGTACGCGAACGAAATTACCGATAATAATCTTGAAAAAGATTTAATACACAGAAAAATAAATATTTAACTAGCAATAAACACACATAATATTATCTTGATAATTAAACGACAGTACGACAGATAGTACAACATTTAATACTGATAGTACAAATATTACATAATATAACAAACAATACGACAAATATAATGAACGGTACATTATTTGAAAGCGAAAGATACGACAAACTTTAAGTATGACGATTAAAAACCCATGCTATAAATAACAATATATAGATGCACGGGAGTGTAAGCATCCCAGGTCCGCATTTTTCAGGACTATGCAGACAGAAAAAGGACATGATCACCACCAAAACAGTGATGACCATAAGAAAAAACGTATCCATCCACTTTGCCATTTTTGCCGGGGAAGAAGAGAAAATATCTATGAGATAGAAATTTGGGAAATGAGTGAAATTTGATGTGAGAATTTATGGAAAAAATGAGGGGGTATATGTAGAGTGAAAAGAAGGATGGAGACGTTGGGGAATGAAGTGATACCGTACAAAAAAGGAAAATTTGAGTGGTAGTAGGATTTGAAAGAAAGTGTATGGTAGGGTTTGAAAAGAAAGATGTATAGAATAAAGTTAGAATTTGATTTGAAAGAAAGAGATTTGAAAAGAAAGGAAAAGATTTGAAAACAATAATATAGTACAAAAAATAGTGGGAAACAAAAACTAATAATAATTTAATTGTTACCAGTACAGTCTGAATCCTCGGACTCTGCGCCTGCAAAATTTAATTCTGTACCAATTGCGTCAGTATTATTTATCTGAAAATAAATCTCAAATAAACAACGTGTGAAGTGATAGACAATATTTGGCGTTTGTGTAAGAATAAATTCAACAGCGAACCAAAATACCGTATAAAAAATATTCTAAAAACTGAGTATTCATAAAATCAGGATATTTATGAAATAAAATCCAAGATTATATGAAACTCCCAATTTTTAGACAGAAGTCTGTTGCCTTCTCTCTGAAAAAATATGCGGGAAAATTTTGGGGTATAGCACCAAGCATGACGAACTTGTGCCGAATTCATGATGAAATTAAGTATAAATGGTGACCGATCACAAATACACTACAAAGAAACTGAAGATCTTGAGATAATGTTGTGAAATCAGATATGACATCATCCTCCACGGTTCTTGGTTAACATCTTTAATGTCAAATTGACAACACTCGGGGTGGTAACAGAATAATCAAATTATCAGCAATATCCCGACATATCAAGAAATACAATAGCCAACATCTCAATAAGCTTTTCTTCAGACTTTTATTCTTATTTTGAGATGATGGATGCCATAGTCTGTACCTATAGAGGAGATTCCCTCATTTAGGTTTCTGGAACAGACTTAGTTATAGCATGACACTGAATTAGTCAGATTCATCTGACTTCCTTGATTCCAAATAACACTACCCTTTCTGGATAACAACTAGGGCAGTACACATTCTTGACCATATTTCACTGTGGTTGAGACACAATATTCAGCTCCAACAACTGCTCGATGGTTATGAATGAAAATACACATATCCGGTTCCATTGATCATAGGAAAATGCCAAATGTAAGATCTTCTTAATTTAATCATAAGGGATCAGAAAGGAATACCTTCATGAGTTTTATTATAGCACTGAGCTTTTATTTCTAATAGAATTTGTATAGAAGCACATGTTATTCGTGTCCGGATCATCTTATATCCAGATGTCTCCTCTTCTAGACCAGGAGTAGGTTCTAAACCAATATTCTCACACTACATTAATTCAGCACCAGAATATATGTTCTTCAGTTGGTAGCTGCATACCAGTTCTTAATGTCCCAACATCTAGTGGGACATCTGTTCCTCCTTCTATGAACACTTCAGCCTTGAAATTTTTCAAGGTTCACACTTGTAGATGATTATGAATATCATTGATCAGTTGACATTCATCAACTCTAATAAACCATGCCATTATGAGTGGACTTGAGAGATTACTCAAGTATCTTTGACACTTTAATTATAGCTGTAAACTTTTGCCATACATTCTGTTGAATATACATAACCCTAGAATCTTTCTCAAACAATTGGGTTTGCACAGAGACTATGCAGCGGAAAATAGTCATACTTCAACATAATTCACACAACTCTTACTCCAAGTGTTAGTTGTAAGCATGACAACTACGGATTGATTGCTACTCAATCCTGCACAATGCTTGCTTCTACACCAAGCAAAAAACTAGACCTAACCAATATCCTGACCTGGTAAACTGACATATATACTGAGGTTACCTTATCAATATCTTTACTCCCGCATGAAGGTTCTGATGTGATTCTTCTCTGTCCATAGATACCGGTCGAATTAGTTCTAAAATTCAAATTCTTCACTCCCGCATGAAGTCTTTGGATTTAGCACTCCTTGTTCTAGCATCACAGCTCTAGGTCAGGTTGGTCTAATCCTCCACATATAGGTCCATCCTCCACTTCAAAGTACCATACAATATGAACATTCCTTGTTCAAACAATATTCTACCTTTACCACAACCAGAATTTATCCCTCATGGATCTCATCCAGAAACAGACATGTTGCCTGCTCTAATACCAACTGAAATTCTGGTATGACAGACTCAGGATGTCATTCACGATGTCAAGACATCTGATCTATTATTAATATAGCAGGGGCAGAACAAAAAGATCCCCCAACTTTTAATTACCCCTAAGAAGGAGTCAATGAGAACTGGGATCTTATATGTTCAGTCAACATAACCAGATTGTAAATTTCATATGGTTCTATAAAGGAACAACTAACACTTATGATCCTGATGTTATACACAATGTCATAACATCCACGACTGAACAAACAACATAATGCAGAAGATAAATAACACAGTTAATTATTAACCCAAATCGGTCTAACTACCTACTCTAGGGGCTACCAAGCCAGGAAGAAGATTTCACTATCAGTAGTACTATTTTATGTAAACAACCTCTGGTTTACAGATAAACAACCTCTGATTTACCTAGTCACTATCCAATGCAACCTTTATCTCAGACCTCCATCCAAGACAAGAGAACCTCTGTTCACTCCCTAGTGATACCTAATTGTTACAACCCTGCAACAACTATTTACACAGTTAACAATGAACAATAACTTGATCTTGCTTCACAGCTTCAATCAAGAACACAATACTCAATTTTTACCTACAGGTTTCGAGTGAAAACAATCACTTCTATTACCTACAAGTTTCGAGAAGGACATGGCAGCCATCCCACAAACTGGGTGGTCTACCTAGAGAAACCCTAATGACTACATCTTTTCTGAATTCGATTCTCTCTATAAAACTATGTTACAAAGGTTTCTATTTATAACCTATTCCTAATTGGACTTGGGCTTACAAAACGCAGCACTCCTTGCTGTTACAAATCTGCAAAAATCTTTTGCTACAAATAAGGTCTTTTAATCATGAGTTTCCTAATTTATCTCCTAAATTAGAAACTGCTGAATCTTCAATCTTCTGATCTGATTCTTCCTGAATCTTCAATCTTCTGATTTGATTCTTCAATATTCTTTTGACCTTTAAATTTGCGCCACATAGGAATACAAAGTATTCCACGAATATCCTGTATCTGTTGAGTATCAAACTGAATCTTCATTCCAGTTCTGCAGGCGCGATGTCATGAGTTGATGTCATAACATTCCATATAACATATTTCTTGTACCTGTTTTGTTCTTTTATATTTACAAGATTACACATTAAATTATGTTTTGCTGCTTATTATGTTTTAGCCAAACATGGATGCCAATCAGCCAATAAAAGCACTAACACATACATTTTTAGTCTCTGCTATTTTTTAAAATTTTAAAAATTGATTTATTACCTTTAAATTTAAAAAATTTTGAATAATTTTTGTATACATGTTTAGAATATTCTAAAATATTTATTCACCAAATTTTAGAATTTTGTGACATGAATTATATTTGAATTTTTTAAATTTCCAAAAATAATGATAAAAATAATAAAAATCTCAACTTAATCATTATAATATTATTTGGTGCCTTATTTAATTTCATTTCCAGCATAGTAAAGTACAAAGCCATAATTTCCAGATCTTTGAAATTACAAAACAAAAAACAGTAGACGAACATACAATTATTAGATGCCAGAATAAAACATAAATGGCAACTTATGGAATACTATATATAGGTTTATTTGAAGAGAATCTTTTCTAGTGCAAAAATTCATTCTTTTCTGCACGATAATTGTGTACACTCTTCTTGCGTATGACTCCTAATGGTATACAAGTCCCAAGTATGCACTTATAATCTATGGTAGTAAATTCGTACAGTTGTGGACAATCATCCACTTTTTCACATTTATATAGTGCTGCAATATAAAAAGATTGAAATAATGTGACTAAATGCGATAAAGATTATATAAAAAAGTATAAAGTAAAGAATTCTTTTGAAAATGATGAAAAAATGACTTACCGTCGACTTCCTTTACAACCAAAAATATTGAAAGAAATAACACCATAACATAAATAAACTTGAGAGTTTTATCCATATTTTTATTTCTTTTTGCATGAAGCAAATATAAAATGATTTGGTCATTTTATAATGAATACATCTCATATGTAATATAAAAAATATATATTTTTCGCACATAATGTGTTTGTCCCTTCAACATATTTAGTAAAAAGGTAACTTACAAAATTTGGTAATCATTATAACTCGTTATTTTTTAATTAACTTCTTAACCTTTCGTAAAAGAAAAAGGAAGTGTTTCTTTTTATTTTTTATTGATTAATTAGTCGTGATAAAGTTATTTGTAAGACTAATGCACAATCGCTTCAAAATAGACATGCACGTGTGGAATATATGGTAAGACTTCTTTTTAAAAATAATTTAATCATTTTTATTTTAGAAAAACTATGACATAAATATGGAAGTGAAACATTTTAAATAGGTTGAGACTCTTGCACCTAATCACCAATAAAAGTAGAGTTTGGATTAGGTCATTTTTATAAAATTGATTTGAATGATAACGAGAGTCACTCTATATAAATGATTTGTGGGCTCTATCTTTTAACTATTGTGAGACTTGAGTTTTTTCAATACACTCTCTTACGTTCAACACTATTAGATTTGACGCGTGAATATAAACACCCTAATTATCAAACGTAGGACTTGGTTTTTCCAATACACCTCCTTGCACCCAATACAGTTGAACTTAGTGTGTATATAAACGTTGGATGGCCCGAATCAATAAGCTCGTGATACCATGATAACATTAGAATTTGACATAACTCATCCTTACAAAATCATATTGTAAGGTAAGAGATGTCACTCTATATAAACCATTTACCTCTTGTACACTATCATAGTCATTTTTAGCTGATATTCTTAGCTTTTCAGTTTCACTACATCCACTGATCCACCGCAGTCTCGCATGAGAGTATTTTATCTCTGTCATCTAATAACACTCTCACTGAATCTCTCGATTGGTTAAATGTGTTTAATTGCTCAACATTCTTAGCATGCACATTATACCATAAGCTTGAAAGTGTTCTTATCGGATTCTACTATATCGACACACACATTGTTTGAGGTCTTTAGGATTGTAACGAGGCTAGGGTTACAGTGGGATATGAAAAGTAATGAAAATAGGTTTTTTGGTTCAGAGTAAGTGTCACTTGTTCTTTCACTTTATTTCTTCCAAGATGTTACTGAAAGGATTTGTCGCACGCAGAAACGACACTCTTTCCAAAAATAAAGGAGTGGTCCCCGGGGGGTTTCTTTATGTTATAGAGAGAACGCGTAACACGAACTTTTAATCTATCATACGAGGAGGAAGGGGGAAAATAACTTAATAAACCCTAAGTTGGTTAGGTGTGGGGAGCACCTAGGAGAGATTCTAAGGATCGGGAGGTCGGTTATATAGAGGGAAGGTATTAGCACCCTAAGTACCTGTAGTACTCTACGGGAAGCTTTTTGTACTTTTTATTCTTCTTATCCATGGTTGTTTGTGCTTAGTATCTATTGTGAAATTTTCTCCTTTGTGATAGGAGAGAGTGAATTGATAAAAAGACAGGGAAACTGACTATTAGGGGGATGGGCTTAGAGATGCCATCCGGATGTTGGGGACATGAAGTGGGCTTTAAGATGCCACCTGTCTTGATAAGTTTTGAAAGTCAGAATGAATCGTACGTTAGACTATATCTGAATTAGAAGTGTTGAGAAGTAGTTGTTGAATGTTAGTCGTGTCAGCACCGTTCGTAGTAGCGAATTTAGACTTTGGAAAAGATGATCGTGTCTAGACCATTCGTGATGATAGAATTAGATCTTTGAAGGTCGATCGTGTCAGCACCGTTCGTAGTAACTGAATTAGATTTTGGAAAGATGATCGTGTCTACACCGTTCGTGATGATAGAGTTAGATCTAAGTCTCTTGATTATCTCTGAACTATTCGTGGAGAATACCCGAAACTAAATATCAGAACTAAATCATTGTTTTGATTATCTCTAAATTATCTCTGGAGAATACCCAAAACTAAGTATCAGAATTAAATCTCTGTCTTGATTATCTCTGAACTATCTATGGATAATACCCGGAACTAAGTATCAGAATTAAATCCCTATCTTGATTATCTCTGAACTATCTCTGGAAAATACCCGAAACTAAGTATCAGAATTAAATCTCTGGCTTGATTATCTCTGAACTATCTCTGGAGAATACCTGGAACTAAGTATCAGAATTAAATTTTGGTCTTGATCATTTCTGAACTATCTCTGGAGAATACCCGGAACTAAGTATCATAATTAAATCTCTGTCTTGATTATCTCTGAACTATCTCTGGAGAATACCCGAAACTAAGTATCAGAATTAAATCTTGGTCTTGATTATCTATGAACTATTTTTGGAAGATATCCAAAATTAAGTGTCAGAACTAAATCTCTGTCTTGAATGAGCGTCAAAATTAAATCATTGACTTGATTATCTCTGCACTATATCTAGAAGATACTATTTATTTGGTTTGTAGGAATAGATTGAAAAAGCAGTATTAATTTTATGCAATGTCGTGATGTATGTATTGTAATGTTTATTTTTGAAATGAATGAGATTGTATGCATATGCCATGAGGCGTATATATGTTATATGTGTGCCATGAGGCGTATGATGTATGAATGCAAAATGTTTGTTAATAATGATAGAAGATTGTAGCAGCGTCTGGCGGGGAAAATAAATCCTTGACTATTGTGGAGAATACAGAACCCGAGAATACTTAGCTGGGGATTTTTTGCTTCTGCTTGGAGATGAGAGCCATTTGAATGATTGATCTTGATGTACCCCGACTGGGGATAAGAGAGATGAATAAATCTGATTGGGGAAGAGAAAGTGTCGGGGAACCGGCAGTGCCGAAGATGTAAACTCCGTTGAGGAACTAAGTCTTTGTTGGGATGAGAACATTTGAAGGTATCTTCTTAATGATTACTCTGTGGGGATATGATCCTGTGAAACCGGCTTTATGGGAAGATATAGATGTCTTAAACGTTGCCCCCAGTGATTATAGAACTTGCCATTCCTGGACTCATATTGATTGGAAAACACCGATGAGTATTGATCGAAGTGTTGAACATGCCTTATATAGCTTTGCCCCAGCTATTAGGGAGTTTGAAGAGATTCGCCTCGCGAGGACCTTATGAGATGGGTACTATGGGTGACATGCCCCTAGTACTTAGTATGATGCCCCTGACTGATCGGGAAGTAGCTTCAGACCCACTTGGGTGCATGCCCCTGATTGTTGATGCTTCTGAGAGATTTTTTGAATTTTGACTTGGTTGCCCCAGATTGATTGGCATTCTTTGAGAGATTCTCGGAATCTTGACCTGACTGCCCCAGGTTGATTGGATAAACCATGTTATGCCCTTTGTATTCATAAGAGACATTGCTTCTGAAGTGATTTTGTCTGTCGGGATAACTTTTGGTCATTAGTTGTACCCTGTGCAAATTCTTCCTGGTGCTAACATTTGAAATTATGTAGCAAAATATGCTTAATAATGAATTTATGAGATGCAATGCATATGTCTGTCTTGAATTTTGAAAAACAATAAAATAGATGATGTAAAAAGCGTGATGTTTATAAAAATGTGATGTTTGTAAAAGGAGATATTAACTCAACTTTTATAGCAAACCTTAAGGAGTCATGATACCTTTTTGGTGACAGTGTGCTTTCGAACTAACCATGCTTCAGTTAGGACTTTCAAGGGTTGTAACGTGGCTTGGTTCACGGTTTAAGAAACAAAGGATAAAGGCTCAAAGTTTATTTGTACCCTTCCCAATCTTCGTGATGTTCTTCGATCCTATGCTCAGTTAACTTTGCGTTTAAGTCCTAGCAAAGCTTGAAGTCGTAACATTGACATTTGTTGATGGTTGAAGCACCAGAAGTTGATTCGGACAGGCAGTCGTCCTTTTTTTGTAATTATTTTTTCTTTTGTCGAGGATTTGTAGTGACCTCTTTTTTTTACTCTGTTATCCCTAACTTTTGCCTGAACTGTTTAATTTGAGATTACAGTCAGCGAGATGTTTTGATTTTTGCTAAGTCTCCTTCATAGGTTTTGACTTAACAACTTTTTTCTTTTTGGTGGATATTGACTGCCTGACTTAATGGTTGCGAGAACCCATCATTATTTGTGTAAACAACGGCTAGTATAATTGAGTTAACTGAGTAACTACCTTGTCCCATGTTATAATTAAGGGTTTTAAATTGCACAAGAAAGAGAACTTCTACTCGTTAGACTCAAAGGGGTTGACGAGGGATTAACATCCTTATATCTCCACTATTTAGGGATTGAAAAAATGCCTGTACATCGTCAGCATAGTCCGTTCAAAAGCATATTGTATGAGGTTGCGGTATCGTTTTCGTCACCCTCCTTCATAAGGCTTACAACTTAGCAGAAGTTGAATATCACAAAACATATGCAAAGTAAAGACATAATTTAAAATGAGTGATAGCGAAATAATTTGTTCTAGACAAACATATGCAATGCACTGATGATGATTATTAAAACAGATAATGTCTATCATAAGCCAAATGTTTAAACAAACAAGATAGAAATTGCACATGAAAGTAGATCTAATGATCCAAAAGTTTGTACGTCTAGACGTAAATCAGTCTTGTCATGACTAGGCATAGGAGCGGTGATCATTACAGGAGTTTTCAGGAGGGTTGAATTTGATTTCCCCGTCATTGGTCAAATCTTGAATCTTATTCTTCAATGTCCAGCAATTGTTTGTGTAATGTCCAGGACTTTTGGAATGGTACGCGCACCTCGCATTGATTTTATAGCCAAGAGTATAGGTGTTAAAATTCTTAGGAGCATCCCTCAGAGTAATCAATCTGATCTTCAACAAATGTTGTAACGCTTGAGTCGACGACATATTGATCTTGGTCAATTGACTCTTATGTACATCTGGCTTACGTTGTTGTTGTGGTGCCAATGTAGAGATCAGAAATGCCCCATCAGATTGGTTACGTCCATTACGACCTTTGTGGTATCAGCCATATGAGGCTCCTCAGGTGAGTTGAAATCAATGATCTTGTCATAAATTAAGTTTTGAATCACATGCTTCAACGGTCTACAATCCCTTAAATCATGATCAGGATTGTTCGAATAATAAGCACATCTCGCATTGTAATTGTACCCTATGAACAGGAGTGCCTTCAATTCTTCTTGCCCCTTGGCTGAGTTCAAAATCAAAGTTTGGGATCAGATGTTCTGAGCTTGAAGGTGTTTGACTGATTGCTCGAAATTCGTTTGTGCTGAAGTAAACAACAAGAGAGGATGAGATTGTAGCAACCTGTCCTAAAAATAAGCTTTTAGAGTTGCCACCTATTCTACAGGGCGAATAGGAAACCCTACGCAGTTTATAGATCGAGGTAAGATTATTATAATCAGGTCGAGGGAAGGTGTTAGGCATCCTCAACCCTTTCCTATGGCTTTGAATCTAAGGCAACAGTTTTATGGCTAAAATTATTAAGGCAAGGTTCATGCTTTCGAGGATTAATAATTAAGGAAAACAAATCGGGAAAAAATGAGATTTAGAGGGAAGGGGACTCGCCTTGTTGCCAAGTGCCTACGTATCTCCTTATGGAGAATCAGAGTCAACGTAGTTCGGGCAGAGGGTTGTACGCCTTTGAATTTGATGTGATATGGTTTGAAGGCTTTTTGAATGGCCTATCGTAGTTTTGAGTTTGTGATTTGAAAGGCATTTTGAGTTGCCTGATCGAGGTGATGAAAATCCGCAGTTTGAATAAGTGTTTTAAGATTTGGGCGTACAACCCTGGTTTGATGTGTTTTCGTTAGGTGCGATGATCAATAGATTTGATCACCATAATTAACGAATTATATGATGTATTGCTGGTTATTCTGACCGATAGGTTCAATCGTCACGAACAACAAATAAAGTGTATTTTAACCAATTATTAATTAAATGTTTTACTATTTCATCTCTCGCCAATGCGACTAATCGATTTAGTCGGATCGAGGAGAGAATTAGCCAAGAATTAGTTAAATTAGTATTAATAGATAAATTAATTATATTAAATTTATTTCTCGCCAATGCGACCAACAGATATAGTCGGATCGAGGAGAAAATTGATTGACGATTAGTGTTTTGCCAAATGGCAGTGAGATTGGGCAAACCCTAATGCACGGATAACCTTTCTAGGGTTTATGTGGTTTTTTTATAACAATTAAAATTAATTAAATCAATTATGTCGAATAGTCGACATGATTGAATAATCGGGATGATCCTAAATAATTCTAAACCCTAATCCTAATGTTATATCCTAATCCTAATTGAATCATTTAATTAACTTAATCTAATTAACTAATATGTAATCTAAATATTTAAATACTAAATAATTAAATGAAAGAACCTGGAAATAATCCTGTGCGGCGTGCCTAGGAGGTTCACGGTGTGCCTTCATCCCCACACGCGTTGGATTTGCCTTGATGTATATCCACTGGTCCAGGACTGAGGCTGCACCATGTCAGGTGGGGACGCATTGCATTGGATCTGTAAAGAAATAATGGTAAAACAAATATGGTAGATCCAGGGATCGAACCCAAGACTTCTCCCTTGCAATACTTCTCCTTCTTCCAACCCAGCTGCGCGTGGTTAGTTAATAATAGAGTGCACATGATTAATGATATATACAACAAAGAATCTTGGATGGAAAACAAACAAAAGTCAAACCTGGTCCCACAGTCATACGCGCAGACCAATAGAATGTGGAGAGAAGATCCTGGAACGCTGACCGACCAATGATGTCGAGAGAGAGAAACTGAATAGTTCATCCAGCCAATCAAAATGCGCCCTCGCAGCCACGCCTGCATTTGACCGGCGAGGAGAAGTTTCGGATGCCTGCAAATAAGCGTCAACAAACCCCAAACTAGCCCAGATCACCTAAAACACGTGCTGCGAATCCAATGGACGCCTCGGTTTCTTGCGATATGGCCTGCAAATATGTAAACGAAAACTAGAGGTTTTGGTGCCCTATCAATGGCATTCTCCGATCCAAGGCCTAACCTTCACATTTGACATGTTAGAATCGTTTTGCTTAACCCCCTGAACACGATTATGCATATCAAACAGATAAGCAGAGCATAACTCGATGGATTTGGAGTTCCAAAGATCTTACCTCCGGCGACGGCGAGATAAAAGCCTCTGGACGACTGCCGGCTTGAGTAATGGTTGGGTTAGATTCCTAGGGTCCTCAAGAACACGGAGCAATCATCCAAATCGGTCGAAGGTGACTGTTGTGATCTCCCTCTCTTGCCCTAGATTTTGAGAAAACTTTTAAAGTATGAGACCCTTGTTCTTCCCCCCACTTTTCGTCCTCCCCTCCCTCTCCCTATTTTTTAGAATATATATGGTCCTATTAGGGTTTCTTTGGGGCTTGGATATTTTCTATTTTGGAGAGAAGGATTTTTGATAAAAAAACATATATTCTTTCTTTTTTTGGATCAATCTCTCTCCCTAACCATGCCCAACGAAATTCCTCCTCTTTATATTAGTATTTGGACCTTTTACATGATTAAAAATAATTCACATAATTTATTTCACTATTTGGTGATTTTATTTGACTTTTAAATGATAAAAATCAAGTATAAATAAAATAAATATCATAGTAATAATATAAATCGACCATTGGGCTTCATTTGGACTCAAAATCACGTGGACAAAACAAATTGTTAAGGCCCATTACTCAAAACCTTGAATTTGATCATTTAGGTTTTCACACTTTTCTTGAAAATCGACCAACTCGTGCGCATTGTATCTCCCTTCATTTTAATCATATAAATGCATTCTAGGACTTTTTAGAAAGCTTGATGAGTCCTTTTAAACCTCCTTTTGGTTTCACCTCAATTGGAGCTTCCATGCTCAAGTTATGAGCTTTGACCCAAAAGGTGTCTTTTGTTGACTTTTTGGAGGACCTATAATCTCTTGTACCATATCTCCCAAATGATGCATTTCTGGCCTTGTCTTGTGAGAGACAAAGTTGTAGAGAATCAAATTTCCTTTAAAGTAGGCTCTGGTTGGAAATTTTTGATGCTCCATGCGAAAGTTATGACCAGTCAAAGTTAAGTTGACTTTCTCCTATAAAAAAAATAATTTGAACCTTTGCATTTGTTCATTTCTGAGTTTTTATTGATGGATCATGATCAACCTTTGATCAAATGACGGACATAACCTCACATACCTGATGTTAATAAAAAATCTTGAAGTTTGACTGTATTTTGACTATAGTTGACTTTTAGGTCAAACTAGTCGAGTATTGATCATCTGAGCCATTGAGTGAGCAATCCTTGGAATAGAAGCTTGACGTTTGACATGTAGGTTTCTTGAGACATATGAGATACCTTGAGATCCATTTGAGGCCTTAGAGATTCAAAATCCTTTGATAAAATACACACCCTAGTTTTGAATAGGAGAGAGTGACTTGAGAAAAACCCTTGAACCTTGAGTCATTGAAGATGAAAAAGAGGAGGGAAAATTTTGGGGTATGACAGCTGCCCCTCTTCAATCTTCTTAAACCTGAAGAGTCAGATAGGCACGTATGCCTATCGTGATCTAAAGGTAGAAGATGATTGAACACTGAGAATGCCCTGAAATTTGCATATGTTGGGAAGAAGTTCTTTGGGAGATGGGCTTACAGATGCCACCCAAGGTAAATACCTCTCTTTTTTAGAAAGTGAAGCAGATGCTTTCGAAAGGAACCACTTGCTTTGATTGTAGTACGGCCTAAAAAAGGCAACATGAATTTTATGCAATGTTATGATGCATGTGATGTCTGATGCAGTGAGCCTCTCAAAATAAATGAGAGCGATGTATATATATGCATTATATATGAATGAGGTATGATGCATGATTATTAGCTATGTTAGTTGAAGTATGTTAGTAACTCTGAAAAAAAAGATAAAACCTTTGTTTTTTATTGATGATGTTTTGGAGAAGATCACTGCCGAGGGACTAACGTGATAAACCCAATTGCGGAACCCTTTGTAAAACCCTTTGATCACTGCCGAGGGACTAACATGATAAACCCCATTGAGAAACCCTTTGTAAAATCTTGTTGTAAAACCCTTTGTAAAACCCTTTATAGTCTTGAAGAATATCACTGCCGAGGGACTAACGTGATAAACCCCATTGAAGAACCCTTTGTAAAACCCTTTGATCACTGCCGAGGGACTAACGTGATGGGTAATCGTAACTATCAATAGCGACGACTCGCAGTTTGTTGTAGAAGATAGTTAACTTGTTATAGCGCTTAGCAAGCTTTCGTAGTTTGTGAACCCCAAAAGGGTCACTTGCTATAATTCTAGCAAGCTCACCCGCACCAATAGGATCATTTGCCCTGGTTCGAACAAATTCGCCTGCACCAATAGAATCATTTGCCTTGGTTCGGACAAATTCACCTGCACCATTAGGATCACTTGTCATAGTTCTGACAAGCTCACCTGCACCATTTGGATCATTTGCCCTGATTCGGACAAATTTCACCTGCACCATTATTTACCCTGATTCGGAAAAATTTCACCTGCACCATTAGGAGTCACTTGTCCTGGTTCGGACAAGTTTACCTGCATGAAAAAGATTCACTTGCTATAGTGCTAGCAAGTTTATCCGCATAATGTCCTTGACGGTATCCTGTAGATGTATGAAGATGATGTTCGCGACTCGAGGGTCGGAAAGGAAACGATATGTTTAGAAACTCACGACTCGAGTGTCGAGCATTCATGACTCGAGGGTCGAAAAACAAACCAATCACAACACGAGGGTTGGAAAATCACGACACGTGGGTCGGAAAACAGATCAATCACAACACGAGGATTGGAAACTCACGACATGTGGGTCGGAAAACGAACCTATCACAACACGAGGGTTGGAAACTCACGACTCAAGGGTCGGAAAACACACCTATCACAACACGAGGGTCTGAAACTCACGACTCGAGGGTCGGAAAACACACCTATTACAACACGGGGGTTGGAAACTGGGCTTTTGTAGTATGTGAATGCACTAGATGATATGCATATGCTAATGCGTACGTATGTATGCTGATGCAATCCCGAGATTTTGTCTCCTTAAACCCATTGAACTTGTTTAATCCATGTTTGCCCCTACACCACGGGTATGCTTATGTCATATTGGTAATGTGGATAACGCTTATGCTTATGCGTATGCATAGATTGTTTATGGGTGAAATGAACAACAAGGTTGCTATCATCGGAAAGGTTACCGGGATACATCAATCAGGTGATTGGGTGAATATCTCCGTAAGGTTGGTAATCATCGGTAAGGTTACCGGGAAGCGTCAATTAGGTGATTGGAAATAAACCATCAGTAAGGTTACTGTCATCGGTAAGGTTACCAGGAAGCATCAATCAGATGATTGGAAATAAGACGTCAGTAAGGTTACTGTCATCGGTAAGGTTACCGGGAAGCGTCAATCAAGTGATTGGGAATAAACCAATAGCTAGGTTACTGTCATCGGTAAGGTTACCGGGAAGCAGGTGGACAATGTGGTTTAGCACCAGAGTAATGACTTGGATGTTTTGATGTATGAGATAAAGCTTATGCTCATGCTTATATTGATTGATGTAATGCATGGAACGAAATAATGTCTTCTATAAGACTACCTGAAAAGGTTTCCGAAATGGATATGAACATTTGTCTTAAAGAAGACTACCTGAAAAGGTTCTTAGTAAAGAATGGGGAATGTCTTTAAAGACGACTATCTGAAAAGGCTGAAAGATGTCTTAAGAAGGACTACCTAAAAAGGTTCTTAGCAAGGAATGAGGAATGTCCTTAAAGACGACTACCTGAAAAGGCTGAAAGATGTCTTAAAAAAGACTACCTACAAAGGCTGAAAGATGTCTTAAAAAGGCTACCTAAAAAGGCTGAAAGATGTCTTAAAGAAGGCTACCTAAAAAGGTTCTTGGAAAGGACGATGAATGTCTTAGAAAAGACTACCTAAAAAGGATTTTGGAAAGGATGATGAATGTCTTAGAAAAGACTACCTAAAAAGGTTCTTAGAAAGAGAATGTCTTAAAGAAGACTGTTTGAAAAGGTTCCTAGAAAGGATCGTAAGGTTTGTCTTAAAGAAGACTGTTTGAAAAGGTTCCTAAAAAGGATCGTAAGGTTTGTCTTAAAGAAGATTGCTTAAAAAAGGCGTGGTGTAATGTATCAACCAATGTATATAATGCATGATTTGCATGATGCTCCAATGATTGGTTGTTGGTAACCAAAGCGTATATAGTTCACTGGAGTTGTAGGTTTGTTTGATAAGGTGGGGTGTGATGCTAGCGCGACTTCCCAATCCATGTTTTTTTTGGAGATCGTAGTTAGGAGAAAGATTTGTTCGATGTCGTAAAGTGTGAGAACGCTTTTTCCTTTTGTTGTGCGCCTTGCCCCAGTTTGGCTTTTTTAAAATACTCCACGCCTTTAACCTTTGAATTGTTTACCTTATGGATTTGATATCCAGTGCCCCACTGTTTAGTGAAAAAATGCCTATGATCTCCAAGCCGTGAAGGAAGTGCCCCGAGAAATAACCTTGTCATATGCTTCGACGTTTAGATTGAAGGGTATGCCCTTGATCTCTAGGATATGGAGGGCTATCCATAATGTTCTATCTTTTTGAATTTGAATTCTTCCCATGTTTGACATGCCCCTGTTTGTTATTGCTTCAAGGTGTGCCCCAAGTCGATTGAACCTTTAGGATGAATTCCCCAAGTTAATAGGATGTTTGATTGCATGCCCCTATGATCCTTGAAATTTTGCCCCTGTTTAGGAGAACCCCCTAGATGTGGTTCCCCCCATGCAAAGGTATTTATTAGAAGTGATCACTCTTGATTAACCCATTTCGAGATCTCCTTGATGCTAAGCGTATATTCGTAGATGGCGTACCCTTTGAGAAGGAACTCCGATGCAATGCGTATGCAAGTTTTGAAATTGAAGTCCGTTATGAATTAGGACTGGATGATTAGAAATGAATGCTTGAAGAAGCGTAGTGGTTAGAAATAGTTTTAACAAACTTAGGAGTCAGTATAACAAAATCCTGCTTAATATGCTTTCGTAGTTAACCTTGCCTCAATTAGGACTTTTGAATGTTGTAATTTGGCCCGGTTCATGGTTTTGAGAAACAATGGATATAAGGCTCAAAATTTATTTAACCCACCCCTTTCTCCTTGATGTTCTCCAAATCCTAAAATTCGTTTAATCCAATGAATGTGCTTTGTTTGTGAGAGAATCATTTCAGTTTTGATGTTGAGCAGAAGCCTTAGTAGAGATCCAAGTACCGATGAAAAAATGTTGTAAAGATCCGAGCATTGATGCGAAGCTTTGATGATTTAGCAGTCACAAGATTATCCTTTGTATTTCGACTTTGTTTTGTTTTTATCCCTTATTTTTGCATGGACCAATCCCTTTTAGTGTGATCCATCGGGATGCCCTAATTTTTGCCTAATTCATTTTTGTTTTCATGGAATTTTTCATTTTGACTTAGCGGGCGCTTTTCCTCCTTTTTTATTTTGAATGCTCCTTTTGAGATTTGATCCTTGGATTTTGAATATTGTGACTGCCGTATTGACTTTGATTTGCAAGCTTCGACTTTGATACGTCCTTGATCTGGAATGATGTATTGAGGGAGGAGATGTTATGAATGTTATCTCCATAGTTTCCTCAACCTTGGATGAACGCGAGGAAGAAGATATGCTTGAAACTTTGCTTGATCCTTATGCTTGAACCTTATGCTTGAACCTTTGCTATAAATAAATGAAATTGAAAATAAATAAATAAATCAGTAAATAAATAAAATTTAAATATTTATTAAAAACCATAAACCCTAATCCGAAACCCTAATTTTGGCAAATTAGCCAAATCCTAAAAATTTGCCAAAAACCTAAAAATTTGCCAAAACCTATAGGAGCATAATAATTCACCATTATAGTTATCCCCAGCAGAGTCGCCAGCGGTAGCAACCTGCCCTAAAAATAAGCTTTTAGAGTCGCCACCTATTCTACCAGGGCGAATAGGAAACACTACACAGTTTAGAGATCGGGGTAAGATTATTATAATCAAGTCGAGGGAAGATGTTAGGCACCCTCAACCCTTTCCTATGGCTTTGAATCTAAGGCAACAGTTTTATAGCTAAAATTATTAAGGCAAGGTTCATGCTTTCAAGGATTAATAATTAAGGGAAGGGGACTCGCCTTATTGCCAAGTGCCTACGTATCTCCTTATGGAGAATCATAATCAACGTAGTTCGGACACAGGGTTGTACGCCTTTGAATTTGATGTGATATGGTTTGGAGGCTTTTTGAATGGCCTATCGTAGTTTTGAGTTTTTGATTTGAAAGGCATTTTGAGTTGCCTGATCGTGGTGATGAAAATCCGCAGTTTGAATAAGTGTTTTATAATTTGGGCGTACAACCATGGTTTGATGTGTTTTCGTTAGGTGCGATGATCAATAGATCTGATCATCATAATTAACAAATTATATGATGTATTGCTGGTTATTCTGACCGATAGGTTCGATTGTCACGAACAGCAAATAAAGTGTATTTTAACCAATTATTAATTAAATGTTTTATTATTTCATCTCTCGCCAATGCGACTAATAGATTTAGTCGGATCGAGGAGAGAATTATTCAAGAATTAGTTAAATAAGTATTAATAGATAAATTAATTATATTAAATTTATTTCTCGTCAATGCGACCAACAGATATAGTCGGATCGAGGAGAAAATTGATTGACGATTAATGTTTTGCCAAATGGTAGTGGGATTGGGCAAACCCTAATGCACGGTGTAACACGGTGAACTGACTTTAATTGAAAATGTCGCGGTAAGCAAGAGTCGCCACCGACTTTTATTTTATCCAATTAGGAAAGGCTAAAAGAACAGGAAAGACCTTTTGAAAAGATTTTGAGTTCCGGGGGTAAGTTATGAAAAGGGAAGGTGTAAGCACCCTTTTCATCCGTAGTTATCTACGGGCTCTTAGTTACTTAGCTCACTTTTGTTTGTTTGAAATGTTTTGAAAAGGAGGTGTGAAAAGTAAAAACTTTGAAGAAGAACTTTAGCTTGTAAATAAGCGTAGTCTTTTTGAATTTGATTTTGAAAAGAGTGGGAAAAAGGTTTTGAATTTAGAGCAAGCAATTAGTAGCAACTACCCTAAGTTTGAAAAATTGTTCTTTTAGTCTTTCGGGTGAAAGGGTCTATCCATACCATAAAGGGTAGGAAGTCTTTTAACTGGATGTTGAAGGGTCATCGAGCAATCACTTGCCATAAGACTGTCCCTTGCCATAAAGATGGCAGGTAGTCTAAGGGAAGGATATAATAGTCATTTAAGGCATCATGCGAGGATACCTTAGCAATGAGGACAAATCATCATTTTTACCGAGGCAACATCGAGGGACAAAATTTATGATGAATGAACTGAGGGCAACATTTGTGTAGGTATCCTCGGAATCGAGGGCCTTTGACTATTTAGTACACTTAGAGGCAACAAGGCAACAATATAAGGCAACCAAAAGGCAACAAGAGGGATTACCCTAAAGGTGTGTGGGTGCAACAATCACGTGGTTCAGTTCGTTTTAATCTTGTATTGTTAGTGATCTAACGTTTGATTGATAATCTTGCACTCCCTAAGATTACTAACCACGCAGTTTATATGAGGCAGAATTAGAAGCAGAAATGAAAAGTCCTACGCTATTACAATAAACACCTGTGGGCAGAAAAATAAAGGCGGAAATTTAAAGGCAGAAAAATAAAACCCTAATTAAACTATTACATCCTGTGAGCAGTTACATAATAAGGCAAAAAACTTTGTGGGGAACCACAAGAAATAATTAAGTAGATGATAAACCTGGATGCTAGAATCAGGTGTGGTCGAATCTTGAAGGTTCACCATGGAACTGCAGGCTCTGAAGCGTTGGATTAATCCATGCACAAGCTATGAATGTCTGCAAAACAGTCCAATGCTCACGATGGTAGTACCTCGCAAAACAAGAAAGTGTTAGAAAAATAGCAATGCATAAAATGATATATGAGTAATAAAAAAAAAGATGAACAAACATTAGCCAAGAAAAACTAACAATTTAGTTCTAAGTGAAATTAAATATATATATTTTTATATTTTTATATGAGAAAATCTAATTAATCTAAAAACAAAATTCCTATTAAAAAATTTAAAACCAAATAATGAAACTAACCATTTTGATTATATATATAAAGGTAGTGTTAGGTTTAAATTTGAAATGAGATAGAAAAAAAGAAGAATTTTGAAAGAAAAAAAAAATGTTAAACCTAAATTCTAAAGAAACCTAGAAACTAACGTGACACACTAAAGTTTAAATAATTCCAAAATTTTAAATAATAATGATACAAATGAAACCATATGATCTTAACGGTAATAGCAACAAAGTTATGATTTTTTTTTATGCAAAAAAAACAATTAAAATGGGTTATGCTTTGACTTTTCAACAAACAATTATGACCAATGTAATCAAGACACATGGCAGTTTTAATAAAAATAAAAGAATACAACATATATCAAAGAGGTGGAACAAATATTTAGATCTGCTTCCCCAGATTTTCAGCAGAAGAACTTCTTCACCTCCCTGTTATTTCTTCTTCTTTTCAATTGAATAATCACAGCAGACAAAATCAATGATTCAAACATACAAAAGCCAATCGATCACGTAACATCAACATTTATCAAGCTATCAATTTAATCTAAAAACACGGAGATCAAAGTGGAAAGAAATTACCGACAGTGGTTTCTCGGTGAAGGTGATGATTCATCGGCGGAGGGCTTCGTTGGTGAATTCTTGCTGGGAGAAGCTGAAGGCGTCGGAAGCGTGGCTGAAACAAATTGTTGGAAACTTTTTTCATGAATTTGTGTATTGTGGAACTATGATTGTGTACTGATGTGAGAATTTGATTTAGGTGTTGTTTGCTGTCGAAGACCGCTACTGCGAGATCGTGGCTGAATGGGATTCGTTTGACTGGCCGCTGCATTGTTGTTTGTTGTCGGAGCTGCGGTGATTCGGTGCTCGCGATGGTTCACTTTCCATCTTCTTTGTTTCTCTTTTTCTGCAAACAAACACTAACAACAACAACAACAAAAACGAACAAAAAAATCACTTGCAAAAAAAATGTATTATATTGATGGTTTTGGATGAGCTAGCCTGTGTGTGGATCTGTGAAGGGCAAATGGAGATGTGCAGGGCTGAGATGTTTCGCTGATTCGTATTGTCGAGTGTAATAGTCATGATACGCTTCAATTAACAGAATCCGGCGAGTCGTTGTCCATTGTTGCTGCAATCAGAAGGAGACAAAGCACTTAGCGAGTAGTTAAATACAACAACATAATTTAGACAAGGTGAGAAGCTTCGATCAGAGGTTGATTGAGAAGCTTGTTGTTGCTTTGAAGCTCGATTCAAAAGGGGATTCGCAGTGTGTCGGAATTGCTAAGCTGATCGTGTATGCATATGGGTGGAGGTCAGTTGTTTTTTTAGTTTACACCTGATTGAGGTTTAGAAAAGTAGGGTTGAAAATTGTTTCTACTGTAACGTGAGTCTCCCCCCTAGGTTAGGATTCATCCTTCTTTTTATATAGCATAGCTTTAGGTTTTTTTTTAATGTGTAACTTGGGCCTTACTAAAAAATGGACAATGGACCTCTAGAGATGTCTTGGATACTTGCACCTGAAACAAGTAAGAGGACAAAAATAATAGTATGATAAATTAACATGATTTAATAGTTTTAATTTAAAATTCAACTTACATTAAAATTGAACTCAAATATTAAAACTATAAATTCAAAGAATTAGTGAAATAAACATTAAAGCTATTAAATCGTTCAATGGAATTAAAATGCGTCAAATGAACACATGCATGATTTTTTTTGATTTTTTTTGAATAAATGTGAAGTTATGTCAATGTCCTAACAGGAGCATGCGAATGATACGCAAGTCATAAACCCAGAAAGATAAAATTAGGAGGGCAAATTTTGGGGTATGACAGCTGCCCCTGTTTAATCTTCTTAAACCTGAAGATGTAGAGTGGTTTGTATGCTAGTCGGTATCTGAAGGTGGAAGATGATTGAACATTAGAATACCAAGAAATTTGCCCTAGCTGAAGTAGGGACTTTTGTTGGAGATGGGCTTGAAGATGCCATCCAGGTGTTTGGAGAAGATCTATGATGGAGATGGGCTTAAAGATGCCATCCGACTTGATATACTTGAGCGTCAGAATGTGTCGTACGTTAGACTGTTTCTGAGGAAAAGACTTAGGTTCAGTCGTACGTTAGACTGGGTCTAATTTGCATCCTCAGATGTCTGGAAAACCGTGTGTTAGGTCAAAGAATAAGTCGTGCGTTAGACTACTCTCAATTGCATCCTCAGATGTCTGCAAAACCGTGCGTTAGGTCGAAGAATATGTCGTGCGTTAGACTACTCTCAATTGCATCCTCAGATGTCTGGAAAACCGTGCGTTAGGTCGATGGATAAGTCGTGCGTTAGACTAATCCGTTTTGCATCCGTAGATGTCTGGAAAACCGTGCGTTAGGTTGAAGAATAAGTCGTGCGTTAGACTACTCTCAATTGCATCCTCAGATGTCTGGAAAACCGTGCGTTAGGTTGAAGAATAAGTCGTGCGTTAGACTACTCTAAATTGCATCCTCAGATGTCTGGAAAACCGTGCGTTAGGTTGATGGATAAGTCGTGCGTTAGACTAATCCGGTTTGCATCCGTAGATGTCTGGAGGGCCGTGCGTTAGGCTTTGCTTTGAATAAGATTCGAACCTTTGTAATGTACCTGTCAGATAATATTCACTTGGTAACAATGTCAGTTTTATGCAATGTTTATGATGTATGTAATGAATGAGATGGAGTTCTCAAAAATGAATGGGACGCTTTGTATGTTATGTATGAATTATAACCGCGTGCAATGTATGAATATGCATGTGATGTATATGATGTATGGCTATGATTTATGTTACTCGAAGCATCTTGATTGAGAAGATAAATCTCTATGTCATTGTGAGTTTGATGTTTTGATCCTTTCTTGGAGATGCTCAGCTGGGGATTTATGATTTCTGCTTGGGGATGAATAGTAATTTGACGGATCCTGACTGGGGATGAAAGATATTAGTAAGCCATGTTGGGGAACCATGTCTTTGTCGGGACGAGTATGTTTGAAGATATCTTCTTGAGGATTTCTCTGTGGGGATATGATCTTGTGAAATCAGAGTTGCGGGAAGGCATGGATATTTTGGATATTGCCCCCAGTATTATAGTAACTACCATTCTTGGGTTTGATTAGGACACATCGCTGAGTATTGATCAAGTTGTCAAACCGGACTTGTATAGATTTGCCCCTGCTAATGGAGACTTTGAAAAGATTCGCCTTGCGAGGACTTTATGAGATGTGCATTACGGGCGACATGCCCCCTAGTAATCATAGGCTCAAGACAATGTCCTATGTTGGTTGAGAAGTAGCTTCAGATCTTCTTGGATGCATGCCCCTAATTGTTTTGGCACCCTTGAGAGATTCTCAGAGTCTTGACTTGATTGCCCCAGATTGATCGGGAAATAGTTTGAAATCCACTTGGGATGTATCCTTTTGACTTTTTGGCATTTGAGAGATTCTTCGAATCTTGACTTGATTTCCCCGGATTGATTGGGCAAAGTGTGCCATGCCCCTTGCATACGTATGAGACATTGCTTCTCGGAGTAGTCTTGTCTGTCGGGATAACTTTCAGTCATTAGTTGTACCCTGTGCAAGTTCTTTCGGATGCTAACATTTGAAATTATGTAGCAGAATATGTTTAATAATGAATTCATGAGATGCAATGCATACGTCTGTCTTGAGTTTTTTGGAAAACCATTAAAACTGGAGATGTAAAAGCGTGATGTTTATAAGAATGTGACGTTTGTAAAAACGAGATATCAACTTAGCATTTGTGGAAACCTTAAGGAGTCGGGATACCTTTGTTGTGACAGTATGTTTTCGAACTAACCATGCTTCAGTTAGGACTTTCAAGGGTTGTAACGTGGCTTGGTTCACGGTTTAAGAAACAAAAGGATAAAGGCTCAAATTTTGGTTGTACCCACCCCTCTTTGTGACGATCTTTAGTCCTAAGCTCAGTTAATTCAACTTATGCATTCAGGTTCTAATAGACTTTGGATTTGCACCTTTGATAATGATGATGGTTCACAAGCAGAGAGAACTTTTGAGATGGCAGTCACTTCTTTCTTTTGGTAATCACAACATTGGGTTGTTCAGGAATTTATTGAGTTCTCTTTTTTCATCTTTTGATATCCCTAACTTTGGCCTGAACTGTCTATTTTGAGCTTACAGTCAGCGGGATGCCTTGATTTTTGCCTAAGTCTTCTTTGTGATTTTTGACTTAGCAGGCTTTTCTTTGTATATATGTTTTTTCATTTCATTTTTTTTTGAAAGATATTGACTGCCTTGCTTAATGATTGATGAATCATCATTGGCTTTTGATTGACATCTCCAACACTTCTTTGATGTGTGCGGATGAACGCTTGTGATTGAAACCTTTGTTGAAAGGTGTACTGAATGATTCTCTTAAAATATAATGCACAGCCAAATTAACTGAGAACTATCCTGCCCCAGGTTATGATCAAGGTTCTTAATTAGTACCAGAAAGAAACTTCTACTTCTTAGGCTCAAAGGGGTTGACGAGGGATTAACATCCTTATATCTCCACTGTTTAGGAATTGAAACAATGCATGTACATCGTCAGCATAGTCCGCTCAAAAGCATACTATATGAGGTTACGGTATCGTTTTCGTCATCCTCCCTCGAAAGGAATACAGCTTTAACAGGAGTTGAATATCACAAAACATATGCAAAGTAGAGACATAATTTAAAATGAGTGATAGCGAAATAATATATTCAAGACAAATATATGTAATGCACTGATGATGATTATTAAAACAGATAATGTCTATCATGAGTCGAATGTTTAAACAAACAAGAAAGAACTTGCAAATGAAAGTAGATCTAATGATCCAAAAGTTCGTCCGTCGAGACGTCAATCAATCATGTCATGACTAGGCATAGGAGCGGTGATCACTACAGGGGTTTCAGGAGGGTTGGATTTGATTTCTCCGTCATTGATCAGATCTTGAATCTTATTCTTTAATGTCCAGCAATTGTTTGTGTAATGTCCAAGACTGTTGGAATGGTACGCGCACCTCGCATTGGGTTTATAGTAGGTGTTAGAATTCGTTGGCTCGATTGCCCTGAGCGTATGGATCATATGAGTGAATTGATTGTTGTGACTCAGTTGTCGTGATTCCATTATCGTGACTCAGTTGTCGTGACTTTGTTGTCGTGATTCCATTATCGTGACTCAGTTGTCATGATTCCATTATCGTGACTCAGTTGTCGTGATTCCATTATCGTGACTCAGTTGTCGTGATTCCATTATCGTGACTCAGTTGTTGTGATTCCATTATCGTGACTCAGTTGTCGTGATTCCATTATCGTGACTCAGTTGTCGTGATTCCATTATCGTGACTCAGTTATCGTGGTCTTTTCTGATTTGAGTGTCATGATTAAATCTTTAATGGCACGCTTCAACGATCTACCATCCTTTACACCATAACCAGTATTGTTTGAATAATAAGCGCATCTCGCATTATAATTGTACCCCAAGAATAGGAGTTCCTTTAATTCTTCTTGCCCCTTGGCCAAGTTAAAGATCATCTCTCGGAATTGGTTGTTATGAGTCTGAAGATTTTTTACTGATTGATCGAGATTCATGATGCTGAAATAAACAGCGAGGAGGTGAGAAACCTGTGGTGGAAACCTGTGATGCGATGTTATGAATGCAGATGCAATACTTTCAAGGACCTTTAGGAAGTTTAGTTAGCAGCATTGGAAAATGATTTGGTCGCATCGTTGTTTGAAGAACTCTGATTTTTGGATGTTCTTCTATGGGAATCGAGCTCACCATATCTAGTGGGTCATAGCCTCTGATTCGGGATACCTCTGAATTTGAAGGTACATGGTTAGAGGAAAATAAATCCTCTTGCCCCTTGATAGGTGCCGAGTCTCTGAATTGGAAGGTATGTGGCCAGAGGAAAATAAATCCTCTTGCCCCTTGATATGAATTCAGTCCTTGATAAGAGCGCCTGAAATTGTGCGCCCTAAATTCCTAAGATCCTTGAAAAGGTTAGTTAAATTATGTTATGCGTATGATGTCATGATGTCATGATGTTGTGTAATGCATCAGGCATAGCGTAAGCTAGTAAGGACGAATGAGTCCCAAAAGAAAAACCTGCAAGAAAACCAAAGGGTTAGTGGAAAGCACAGACAAGTCACACAAGTGTCCTTAGGTTTAAAGGCTTGCGTGAAGTTCGTAGGTAAGTACCCTCCCCACTGAAGTTGAGTTGGTTCAACCTGTCCTAGAATAGTAACCGGGTTCTATGGTGCTCATATCCCTGATCTTTCTCGCGGGCATTGTCTCAACATGGCACTCGATCGGCCAGCCAAAAGCATCCCTAGAGTCCAATCTCAATGAGTGTAGCATCGAGTATCAACCGGTTTCAGTCAGGAATCCAAAGCCAGCTATCTCGCTACTTCCTATACGCCAAAGTCAAGTTCAACTAAGGTTCTAAGGGCGAATTAGTGCTTGTGACACCACGCGGTAGCCAAATGTCTCCTCGATCATATTCAAGGGCCATCGGAACAAACCAAAGTGTCGCACTAATGGTGGCCACCAGTTCAACCATAACGATACATGTCGTACAGCCTCCCTGGTCTCGTGCCACATACATAAGGTACACTAGATCCGGGTGTAGGATCTTTCACACAGTAGAATACCCAAAACAACCTTTAAAGATAAAGCAAACAAGTCAAACAAATTTAAAGTGATCCTAGCTCTAAGGTAACCCCTCTTTTATTCGAAAGCATCCCCAGCAGAGTCGCCAGTTCTATAACACGGTGAATTGACTTTAATTGAAAATGTCGCGGTAAGCAAGAGTCGCCACCGACTTTTATTTTATCCAATTAGGAAAGGCTAAAAGAACAGGAAAGACCTTTTGAAAAGATTTTGAGTTCAGGGGGTAAGTTATGAAAAGGGAAGGTGTAAGCACCCTTTTCATCCGTAGTTATCTACGGGCTCTTAGTTGCTTAGCTCACTTTTGTTTGTTTGAAATGTTTGGAAAAGGAGGTGTGAAAAGTAAAAACTTTAAAGAAGAACTTTAGCTGGTAAATAAACGTAGTCTTTTTGAATTTGATTTTGAAAAGAGTGGGAAAAGGTTTTGAATTTAGAGCAAGCAATTAGTAGCAACTATCCTAAGTTTGAAAAATTGTTCTTTTAGTCTTTCGGGTGAAAGGGTCTATCCATACCATAAAGGGTAGGAAGTCTTTTAACTGGATGTTGAAGGGTCATCGAGCAATCACTTGCCATAAGACTGTCTCTTGCCATAAAGAGGGCAGGTAGTCTAAGGGAAGGATATAATAGTCATTTAACGCCTCATGCGAGGATACCTTAGCAATGAGGACAAATCATCATTTTTACCGAGGCAACATCGAGGGACAAAATTTATGATGAATGAACTGAGGGCAACATTTGTGTAGGTATCCTCGGAATCGAGGGCCTTTGACTATTTAGTACACTTAGAGGCAACAAGGCAACAATATAAGGCAACCATAAGGCAACAAGAGGGATTACCCTAAAGGTGTGTGGGTGCAACAATCACGTGGTTCAGTTCGTTTTAATCTTGTATTGTTAGTGATCTAACGTTTGATTGATAATCTTACACTCCCTAGGATTACTAACCACGCAGTTTATATGAGGCAGAATTAGAAGCAGAAATGAAAAGTCCTACGCTATTACAATAAACACATGTGGGCAGAAAAATAAAGGCGGAAATTTAAAGGCAGAAAAATAAAACCCTAATTAAACTATTACATCCCGTGAGCAGTTACATAATAAGGCAAAAAACTTTGTGGGGAACCACAAGAAATAATTAAGTAGATGATAAACCTGGATGCTAGAATCAGGTGTGGTCGAATCTTGAAGGTTCACCATGGAACTGCAGGCTCTGAAGCGTTGGATTAATCCATGCACAAGCTATGAATGTCTGCAAAACAGTCCAATGCTCACGATGGTAGTACCTCGCAAAACAAGAAAGTGTTAGAAAAATAGCAATGCATAAAATGATATATGAGTAATAAAAAAAAAGATGAACAAACATTAGCCAAGAAAAACTAACAATTTAGTTCTAAGTGAAATTAAATATATATTTTTTTATATTTTTATATGAGAAAATCTAATTAATCTAAAAACAAAATTCCTATTAAAAAAGTTAAAACCTAATAATGAAACTAACCATTTTGATTATATATATAAAGGTAGTGTTAGGTTTAAATTTGAAATGAGATAGAAAAAAAAGAAGAATTTTGAAAGAAAAAAAAATGTTAAACCTAAATTCTAAAGAAACCTAGAAACTAACGTGACACACTAAAGTTTAAATAATTCCAAAATTTTAAATAATAATGATACAAATGAAACCATATGATCTTAACGGTAATAGCAACAAAGTTATGATTTTTTTTTATGCAAAAAAAACAATTAAAATGGGTTATGCTTTGACTTTTCAACAAACAATTATGACCAATGTATAATCAAGACACATGGCAGTTTTAATAAAAATAAAAGAATACAACATATATCAAAGAGGTGGAACAAATATTTAGATCTGCTTCCCCAGATTTTCAGCAGAAGAACTTCTTCACCTCCCTGTTATTTCTTCTTCTTTTCAATTGAATAATCACAGCAGACAAAATCAATGATTCAAACATACAAAAGCCAATCGATCACGTAACATCAACATTTATCAAGCTATCAATTTAATCTAAAAACACGGAGATCAAAGTGGAAAGAAATTACCGACAGTGGTTTCTCGGTGAAGGTGATGATTCATCGGCGGAGGGCTTCGTTGGTGAATTCTTGCTGGGAGAAGCTGAAGGCGTCGGAAGCGTGGCTGAAACAAATTGTTGGAAACTTTTTTCATGAATTTGTGTATTGTGGAACTATGATTGTGTACTGATGTGAGAATTTGATTTAGGTGTTGTTTGCTGTCGAAGACCGCTACTGCGAGATCGTGGCTGAATGGGATTCGTTTGACTGGCCGCTGCATTGTTGTTTGTTGTCGGAGCTGCGGTGATTCGGTGCTCGCGATGGTTCACTTTCCATCTTCTTTGTTTCTCTTTTTCTGCAAACAAACACTAACAACAACAACAACAAAAACGAACAAAAAAATCACTTGCAAAAAAAATGTATTATATTTATGGTTTTGGATGAGCTAGCCTGTGTGTGGATCTGTGAAGGGCAAATGGAGATGTGCAGGGCTGAGATGTTTCGCTGATTCGTATTGTCGAGTGTAATAGTCATGATACGCTTCAATTAACAGAATCCGGCGAGTCGTTGTCCATTGTTGCTGCAATCAGAAGGAGACAAAGCACTTAGCGAGTAGTTAAATACAACAACATAATTTAGACAAGGTGAGAAGCTTCGATCAGAGGTTGATTGAGAAGCTTGTTGTTGCTTTGAAGCTCGATTCAAAAGGGGATTCGCAGTGTGTCGGAATTGCTAAGCTGATCGTGTATGCATATGGGTGGAGGTCAGTTGTTTTTTTAGTTTACACCTGATTGAGGTTTAGAAAAGTAGGGTTGAAAATTGTTTCTACTGTAACGTGAGTCTCCCCCCTAGGTTAGGATTCATCCTTCTTTTTATATAGCATAGCTTTAGGGTTTTTTTTTAATGTGTAACTTGGGCCTTACTAAAAAATGGACAATGGACCTCTAGAGATGTCTTGGATACTTGCACCTGAAACAAATAAGAGGACAAAAATAATAGTATGATAAATTAACATGATTTAATAGTTTTAATTTAAAATTCAACTTACATTAAAATTGAACTCAAATATTAAAACTATAAATTCAAAGAATTAGTGAAATAAACATTAAAGCTATTAAATCGTTCAATGGAATTAAAATGCGTCAAATGAACACATGCATGATTTTTTTTGATTTTTTTGAATAAATGTGAAGTTATGTCAATGTCCTAACAGGAGCATGCGAATGATACGCAAGTCATAAACCCAGAAAGATAAAATTAGGAGGGCAAATTTTGGGGTATGACACACGGATAACCTTTCTAGGGTTTATGTGGTTTTTTTATAATAATTAAAATTAATTAAATCAATTAAGTCAAATAGTCGACATGATTGAATAATCGGGATGATCCTAAATATTTCTAAACCCTAATCCTAATGTTATATCCTAATCCTAATTGAATCATTTAATTAACTTAATCTAATTAACTAATATGTAATCTAAATATTTAAATACTAAATAATTAAATGAAAGAACCTGGAAATAATCCTGTGCGGCGTGCCTAGGAGGTTCACGGTGTGCCTTCATCCCCAAACGAGTTGGATTTGCCTTGATGTAGATCCACTGGTCCAGGACTGAGGCTGCACCATGTCAGGTGGGGACGCATTGCATTGGATCTGTAAAGAATTAATGGTAAAACAAATATGGTAGATCCAGGGATCGAACCCAAGACTTCTCCCTTGCAATACTACTCTTTCTTCCAACCCAGCTGCGCGTGGTTAGTTAATAATAGAGTGCACATGATTAATGATATATACAACAAAGAATCTTGGATGGAAAACAAACAAAAGTCAACCTAGGCCCACAGTCATACACGCAGACCAATAGAATGTGGAGAGAAAATCCTCGAACACTGACCGACCAATGATGTCGAGAGAGAGAGAAACTGAACAGTTCGTCCAGCCACGCCTGCATTTGACCAACGACTGGACTTTCAGACCACCTTCGGTGGTGACTGAATCGTCTTCTCCGGCGAGGAGAAGTTTCGGATGCCTGCAAATAAGCGT
Source organism: Vicia villosa (assembly GCF_029867415.1). Classification (NCBI taxonomy): domain Eukaryota; kingdom Viridiplantae; phylum Streptophyta; class Magnoliopsida; order Fabales; family Fabaceae; genus Vicia; species Vicia villosa. Next base: position 12,238,300 of record NC_081186.1, on the reverse strand, counting down.
CAACAAACCCCAAACTATCCCATACCCCCTAAAACACGTGCTGCGAATCAATTGGACGCCTCGGTTTCTTGCGATATGGCCTGCAAATATGTAAACGAAAAATAGAGGTTTTGGTGCCCTATCAATGGCATTCTCCGATCCAAGGCCTAACCTTCACATGTGACACG